>NC_063204.1:30775584-30778084 GCF_017589495.1 Alosa alosa
TCAACACCACCCACTCCACCCTAGCCCTCCAACACCACCCACACCACCCACTCCACCCTAGCCCTCCAACACCACCCACTCCACCCTAGCCCTCCAACACCACCCACACCACCCACTCCACCCTAGCCCTCCAACACCACCCACTCCACCCTAGCCCTCCAACACCACCCACTCCACCCTAGCCCACCAACACCACCCACTCCCCTGGATGCTGCCAGCGTGGAGTCTGCCGCATTTCTCCACTCCCCTTCCCACCTCTTCCCATCCACTCTGGAATTCCTGTGCGCTGGATGCGTCCAGGCGTAAACGTTCGCCCGAATTCCATTCACAAAAAGCTCCTCTCCTCTCCGACCACCGTGACCACCCCCTTGTCACTGTCAGTCACCTTCTGATCTTTAATTAGACAAACGTGTCTCACGTTTCAATGAAAAGATATTCTTGAGTGCAAACACATTATTTGTCATAACAATCATAACAGTTGCACAGCAACCATTGAAAAAAAAAAAAAGCTTGGGCTGAACAAACAGAAAACATACACGGAGTGCCAATGTGGTGACAGGCTTCTCGCAAAGGTTGTGGGCACTGACTGTAAAAAAGCAAAAGAATAAATACTAACCGACCTTTTGCCCGTAGTTTCCACTTAACGACAGCCTCCCTGCCGTTTAGGTGGCTGGACCATCAAAGTGATTCAGTCTGTTTACTTTTAAGAAAGGACCTGCACCATGCCTTGTTTTCCATACATCAAGGATCCATACATGTGCTGGCAATGTGCATTTCAGTATATAAAATGCTTATGTTGCCCTATATAATCTTTTTAAAATAACCAATTAATACTTCTACTAGGACAATAAAGTTTGACATCAAACCCAGGTGTTTTATGGCAAAAATGAATATCATTTGAGTGTGTTCACTTCAGCACTTTTACTGTGGGGGACTCAGTGGGCTACACACTTCAAAGACAGGCCTACCATTTTTTACATCTCATAAAGGCTCCTTATCCATAATGGGGAGTCCATTTATGGCAGTCATATAACCATAATTAAACAGTCCCATATGGTTTCCACTCCAAAGAGAGTGAGAGAGAGGGAGAAAAACCTACTACATAGAATAGCGACAGCCAAAGAGGAATGTCTCAAATATCCAGTTTGGTTCATGGGAATGCTCCTCAGCTGGTAACTGGGTATGGTTGGAGTCTATGGGAGTGTACATTAGTACAAAATCTTAAATGGGTAAATATCATTTTCAATAAAGTTTTAAACCATGAACTGTACAATACCGACTGAAAAACACAAGGTGACTAAAATACACAAGGCCAACATGAATTCTTATTTTTGAATCTGAGCTGGATAACCAAACAATACAATCCATCATAACCTTCCATAAAAGATCACCTTGACAAGAAGATGACTTCACCTTCAGCCTGCAAAATGCAAACTTCAGTTGTTAGACACAAAAGTGTGTTAAAGAATGACATAAGGTGGCTGACATGAAAAAAGGTATATATTGGAAATTTGTAAGCCAGTGGAATTTATGGGGTAGGCGGATGCCAGTTTTCCTGAATACTTCAATCTTTTTAATTTGCCTGGTTGCATCATGGACTGTGATTTATAGAGTGAGGCCTGCATAGCTGCAGGCCTTTGCCCGGTGGAGACTCAGCAAGACAAGCTCTCGGCATGCATTCACAAGCCCCAAGCTAGGCGCACGTCGTAAAACGCCACTCTAATCACTTCAAGGCAGTGCAAAGCTACGCACCTCACATCCTTTCACAAATGGACATGAGTCTGTCAAGCTAAAAGTTTGAATTACACATGTTTGGTAGATGTATGTATGTGAATACAATGTATATGTACAACAAGGCTATTTGTGTATGTGTATGTACTGCACATTTGATTACAGTCTATTGCAAACAAATATTCCAGGGTAGTTTTACTTTACGAGACATTTCGGGGTAGTTATACATTGTCATAGTAGTACGTACCATGAATTTAGTTTGACAAGTGAATATCACTTGGCATAAAATGTCAGTGGGTGGCAACCAAACATAGGGTGACATTCAACCGACATCAACAAAACAAGCTAAGCGCCACCATTACCATCTTTCACACAGGAGGGAGGGCCCTCTCGTCGCAAGCGGCAACCTCATTTAGGTAAATGGAATAATCCGCCATCTCCTGGGGAATCTCACTCATAATTTCCCCTGGAATCACAAACAGCTGTTGTTTAACTAGATCATATCAGTATCACATGGCTGCGGGCCTGAAAAGCACCACCGACACTTCCCCACTGAGTGCTCCATCATTTAAAAAGAGTTGATCCCACTCTGACACTCCGACGCTCCTGATCCTCCAGCCTCCCACTTTCCCCCGAGAGCTCTTCCAGGTCTGGAACGTGACACACAAGTTGTTAAGTACTCGCGGGTCACAAATTAGTTAACAATGACACACTGCTGAAGTTATACGATACTGGCATTAAGCTCGGGATATGATGAACTGACTTTGGT
>NC_063204.1:30783084-30788084 GCF_017589495.1 Alosa alosa
GTCTACCATAGGCCTTAGGGTGATCCTGCGGTGGATGAACAGCACGCAGAAGGGGTTAATGCAGCCACACCACAGACAAGTCATTTCCATGCTGGAGCCAATCTGAAATGCTCATCTCGCTGTGTGGAGGGAGCAGCGCACGCCACTCTTGTCTGACTGCCATTGAAAAAAAAAAAGTCATGATGGTGAAAGTTCAACAGACAACTCAATCTTGAGAACAAGAAATCTGGTGGTCCTTATCAAAGACGTGCAGGGTGAGATTAGAGTGTTGAAATCCCATGTGTGTGTGTGTGTGTGTGTGTGTGTGTGTGTGTGTGTGTGTGTGTCTCCTCTCTCCCTGTAGCACTGACTACCGGATGCCAGCTCTAACATCTTTCCATTTCCCTTGAGGACAATGTATTAATCAGGACTGTGTGTGTGTGTGTGTCTGTGTCTGTGTGTGTGAGTGTGCAGAGAGAAATCATGTGGGTATTCTGCTATGATTTGTATCAAATACAACATCTTAAAAAATAAGCAAAGATGTAAACAAAAGTGAACAAACAATTATAATCATTTGTAATACCTGAATGTCACTCATTCATGCCATGCATTCAATAAAGTATACTGCTCCCTACATTGACCAAAAGTATACAACACACACACACACACACACACACACACACACACACACACACAGACTGTGGAGGCTATTGATTGTTGTGTTGGCACACTTCATTTTCTGTTGAATATGAAGAGGATGTCGAGGGTAAATGTCAGGCGGCTCGAGCCCAGTGATTACCAGCTAATGGATGACCAGAGAGGGAGACCACAACAGCGCCAGGTGAGATCCTCAAAAGCCAGAGAGAGACCTCAGTAAACACACTGTCTCTCGTCCACCAAAGGTCTACTGGTGCAAACCCGAGACCATCACCAATGAAACCAACAACCTGAGCTCGCCACTTGGCATAGGCTGAAGTGGAGGGCCAGGAGTATATTGCTAATGATGACTCTTCCCAGCTGTCCTCTCAACAAGTGCTAGGTTTAGCATAACTCTACTCTGTTGCCATGCTATTTGAATACATCTGATTAAAGAAAACTAATTAACAGAGAAGGAAGGAAACGGAGCACTAATTTGCAGCTGAGATGGGTACTACTCGATAACAGCTATACTATGTATCTTTGTTGTCAACAGCATTTGCATTCATGCAGGTTATTTGGATGCTTCATTCCATGGAACCACTACGTGTCACTGCCCTGTGCAACAACAGTAACGATGCTGTTCATCCCACTTACACAGACACATCCCAGCCAGGAATGATGACTAATACAGAATACAATGGAACTGAGGACAAAATATATAAACACAAATGACAAATACAGAATACAACGGAACTGATGAAGTAATACATGTGTTGCTTCATTTGTTTCATCATCACATCATCAACAAATTGAAGGAGGGAGAAAGAGGGCAAATGAGAGAGGGAAGGAGAGAGAAGAGATAACACAAGAAAGAAGGAAAGAAGGAAGGTTATGGGACGGGGGTTCTGGGTGCTGTTGTGGTACGGACGCCATTGGCAAGGCCCCAGGATGGATAGATGGCCACAGCACAGATAGTCCTGTTTCACATCCAGAGGTAGAGAGAGAAAAAGGGAGGGAGAGAGAGAGAGAGAGGGAGAGAGAGGGAGAGTGAGAGAGATATTTGGAGCAATAGAGGGAGGGTGAATACATAGCAAACACAAGGAGGGATGGACAAATCATTCCGGTATTATGTCACAGTTGCACATCATTTTAGATAATGAATTATTATATGTGACCCTGCAAGGCGAAACCAGTCGTCTTGCACACAGTGCTATTTTGAGAAAATCCACAATAAACAAACGTACGGGTTAAAATGTCGAATTTCACGTTTTCTCATAATTCGACAGTATACAGTCTACACTTTCATATTGTGAACAAATTTCACAGATAAACATACGTTTTGACCATGACTTTATTTAGGTGAAGATTAAACACATTAGCAGTCATTCCATTTGTCCGCGCCGCTATAAGGTTTTACAGTAGAGCTAAAATGTACTCATTAGGCTACTCGTTACTCAATGTGTAAGCTCTCTATCGTTCTTGGCAGATGTAACCAAATATGAATGTGAAAGACTTGCCTTTCAGACTTGCACGAACGGTCAAAAGCACAAACTTTTAGAAATATCCTGGCGTCATTTTACGGACCAGGAGAAGTTTTCCATTGACGTAGCAGTAGCACATTTTAAAAGTGGGCCTAGCCTACACAATCTGTGTAGAACTTCTTCTCCCCCATTAATTATATTCTATAGTGACACTTTATGACCGTCCCAGGTATTAACTAGGGGGCAGAAAAAGACACTCACTCGGTTGATAAAACTGGACATAGTCAGTCATCCGCTTCAAAGTCACGCTACCGTAAGGCTAATAATAGCTGTGTCCTCACACTATCGCACGTGACAATTTACTTAAAAAGGTGATATTCTCCTCTTCTGGCGTATCGTGACAGGAGAGCCATGGCAACTTTGGATGCGGTTATCTTAGCGATACTTTTTGCAATACCCTCGATATACATATCATTGGAAAGCTTAGTCAATGGCCGTTCATGTGAGCACATTAACTTAATTTTGTAAATTTTACCAAAACGACTGGTTTCGCCTTGCAGGGTCACATATTATATTATGGCAAACACACACACACACACACACACACACACACACACACACACACACACACACACACACACACACACACACACACACACACACACACACACACACACCTGAACTTGATGTTTAAGCACTTCAAGCAGTTCAGATGGTGTAATTGTTGTCTTGAATGGTTAAACACTGATTAAGTAACCAAGGGGAGAGCATCTGATGCAATGGGGGAGAGGACTTGCAGTTACATGTAACAGGACTTGCAGGAGCAGGGCAAGGAGAGAACATGGGGAATGTGCTTTATTTCATTTGTGTAGCAGGTGGCAACACCATGTGGCAGTTATACCATGTACTAGTCTGTGGTAAATCTAACTTAACCTCCAGCCAGTTCTGAGGTTGATTCCGCCTGCTGTGCCGATTTTGAAAGACAACCACTTTTTTTTTTTTTTTTTTGCATTATAGGTGCAGGTTAGCAACATTCCCTGTGATGCTGGGAACATGCTTCCACCTGAAAGTGTGGATTATGCTCCAGCAGGGTCAGGCTACACACTCCAGCAGGGTCATTAGCTACACACACCACCACACCTCTTTCACACAGAACACAGCCTTTTCTCTCTTTCACTCTCTATACTTCTCTCTACTCCATTGTCCTTCTGTCTTTCTAACTGTCCTCCTCGCTCTTATATTCTTTCTCTCAGTCCACCCCAGTCTTACAGATGACCTCACTATACATTGTTGTCCTTCTCTCTTTATCCTCTCTTTCTCTCCTTTTCTCTTCATAACAATCCCTCTCTCTCTCTCTCTCTGGCTGTTGCTATCTCTCTTACCTTCTACTTTTCTCAACACAACAACCCTGCTCTCTCTCTCTCTCTCTCTCTCTCTCTCTCTCTCCAACTGTGTGTACCCTGTCTGCCTCGGTGGTGTGTCTCATTGGACATGTAGAGTGGAGCAGCTGGAGGCCATGGTGGTGTGTGCAGGCTCACCCAATTACGGGGGATTCTCATCAGGGCCCGGGTTACTCCCGCTCTTGCTGCAGGCGCCCCGCACACAAACCAGCCAGGGGTCCCTGGGTCAGCAGCACTCTCCCTCACATCTCACTACAATGAACATACCTGAGAGAGAGGCAGAGAGAGAGACAGAGCGAGGTAGAGAGAAGCAAAAAAGTAAATGAGTATGAGGGAGAGTCCAGCAGCAGATACACATCTAAGCATCCCGCATGTCCAGCCTGCTTGGCACAGCTGGTGTGTAATTTACACTAACTGTAAACATCCACTCACCATGTGCCTACTGAGAGGGCACGCTTAAATAATGTATGGGCTAGATTAGAGCTATGGACTGACAAGACCGGCTGCAGTTCGGCCGACGATCCTATCGGTTTGTATTGTTTTCGTTTTAGCTATCCGCTTCAGTGTTTGGTTCCATGGAAGCGTGAGGAAAAAAATATGGAAATTGCTCTCCAGCACTTGGTGAAGAGGAGGTCAAACTGGCAGGTGGCAAGATTCTGACAGGATTCTTGCAGGATCACCTCACTGATCACTACCTCTCTGAACATTCGCTACAAATCAAAAGATTGTAAAAAAAAGGGTACAAGTAGAGTTTTGTTCATATACAGTATTTATTCATATATTTATATATTTTTCAAGGACGCATAATTTTGCAGAAACGTCTTTGACTCTTGACAGGAGCACAGGGGGAGTTCCCTTAAGATGCGTTCTCTGTGAGTGCCTTGGGTGCTATTTGTTGGCAGAGACGGTGAGTGAGCCCGTTGTTTGTCTGTCTGCTTTGGTTAATTGCTCCTCCGTGTTAATATGTACTTGAACCCGGTGAACCCAGCTTCATTTGCATGTGTCCCAGGTCACCTATGGGCCAGTCGAGGGAAGCCATGAACCAAAGCGGATGGGCGGGCATAATTAAGCGGCAGGATATGTTGCTGGGGTACAACTGGAGCTGAACGTCCACGCTGAACGTTGCTTTCATGACACTTGACATTTGTGTCCTTTGATTATGGCTCAAATTTGCACCAGCTCGCCGAAGGTGAGAGGCCTTGAAAAAGCTTGGAAGGGAAGTCTTTGTAAAAATGAGCACCCTCAGTGAGTGGGATATTTGCCCGAAAAAACTGGATTAAGCGAACTGAGTCTTTTTACATGCTAAGCGGAGCCAATCAAAAGCAGTAAAAATGTATGCCTTGGATATTGGCTTCAGGATTAAACGTTTGGCCCAGTGCATCAACTCAGCGCCATAAATCTCTTTGTGATTATCTGTTTCTGTGTGTGCAGTGCTCCTGCTTCCCCTCCAAAAGGACTCAGACCCGGGTAGTAAAATCGGTGGTTGGATGAGGAACCCTGT
>NC_063204.1:30793084-30800584 GCF_017589495.1 Alosa alosa
TTCGGGAAGAAGTTTTTTTTCACATACAAGGCATTTCAGGCCACACCTGAGGACACAATGAAAATAAATTAACACTCCCCTCAATGTCAACACTATTTCTTTGCATTGATGTGCGACTTGACGAACTCTGGTGATATGCAAATTCCTTGCTTGCTTGCTGGATTACCATGTGTATGAATTTGTGCTTAATACATAAACTTGTTGTGCCTTGCTTTTCCTCTGGTGAACTAGTGTTGGCTGACTTGCGGCACTGGATTTGTTCCTCACAACAACTGTGTTTGCTTTGCAATAAGCTTTCAGACAGGACTATTCAGCAAGTCACAATCTTCAAGGGATATGAAAAGAAAACAAAAGACAAATGAGCTGCTGCTGCTGAGTCTGTCTTTAGACACTAACACTTTACACAAAACACATTGGACTTGGATGGCGATTCAGAAGCCACACAAAATAATTTAGTGAAATAAACTCTCCCATTTTCTGAGGTACTGACAAACAATGTGATAAGTGAAAAGACAATGTGCAAAAGCCCAAATTCTGTGTGAAGTGAATAGCTATAGGGGATTTCTGCCATTAATGCTGTTTTCAGTTCAACATCTGAGAGCTTTGGCTAATTCATAACAGCTGACTGGTTCTACTGGTTTCATGGCCAGTAAGGGTTTTCACCGAGGTGAAGTCAAGAGAATGAAGCCAATCTGTGTTTGTCCACACACACACACACACACACACACACACACACACACACACACACACACACACACACACACACACACACACAAGAGCAAACTTACACAAACCACACCGACAAACACATCCCCCCACCCATCCACCAGGGTTGTGCAACATTTCAGAACTGAATTTAAACTTCATTGAATTTTACTTGTAGCAAACAGGAAGCAGAATTGCAATTTTGCACAACCCTGCCATCAACACACACACATTGAGTGAACCAGACATGTAAGGGTGACTCAGCCACCTGATTCACCTGTGAGTGTGTTCACTGTTAATTGGGTGTGGGAGAGGTAGTTACTGTAAAATGATATGCAGCTCATTGGTGTCAGGCAATCTATACACCCACACATTCATCACTGTGTCCTACGCAGAGAGACACACTGCATCTATCACACACAGCAGTCATGCCACACATGTTTCCCGTCCCCGATTTAGTGTCACAGGGTTTGTTCACAGTCTCCATTAACCCCCATGCAAACCACTGAGCACCCCACAGGAGATCAGAGTGTGCACCCCACCTCCCCCCTGCCACACAGCCCGCCACAGGCCCCTTCTGCTCAGGGCTGCCATATATATACCAGCCTAGTGTTTGTGTGTGTGTGTGTGTGTGTGTGTGTGTGTGTGTGTGTGTGTGTGTGTTAATTCCAAAACCAAGCACTGAGTGGATTGAAGAAGTTAAAAAGCTCGGCACCAAGCCTTCATCATCGTGATGAGTACTTCCCCCTCCCCATAGAGAATGTGCACATACGGTCTGCATGTGTATACAGAGAGAGAGAGAGAGGGAGGGAGAGGGAGGGAGGAGAGAGAGAGAGAGAGAGAGAGAGAGAGAGAGAGAGAGAGAGAGGGGGAGAAAGAGAGAGAGAGAAGAAAGGTCATGAGAGATTAGCAGAATGGGAAGCACTGTCATCTGAAACTCCCAGGACTCTCTCACATTCATACTTACATTCACACCCTAATACTTAAATACTCACACTCATGCTTACCTACTTAAACTCATCCTTACATACTCCCATTCCTCACTGCATTCTCACACTTACACTGCACACTCAAACTCACACTCATACATCATCACACTCATGCTTACACTGTATTCATACATACAAGCTCATACTTACATACTCACACTTACATACTACAAATCCTGCATTGTTGGCATGTATAGAACAGCCTACTCCCACACACACCCTAGGTTACTAAACAGGCCCTTCACTTAGAGATCTCCTATCAGGTATGTGACAAATCTAAGGCTGGCTTTTCTTTGTGGTGCTGGGGATCAATCAAGACAAGGCCCATTCATCACTTTGGGCTTTATCACTTCATTGGTGTGTATGACAGTTAAAGGAATTAAGGCCTTAGCTCCAGAGTTAGCTAAGCTATTTGATGGTATGTTTGTCAGCGCCATCCTCCACAGCATACACACTAGTCTCACACACACACACACACACACACACATACACACACACACACACTCACAGTACACAGATTATACACTGATAATAATTATTTTAACACACATGAAGAGATTCACAATCCTCAACCAGCATAGATGTATATTTTTTCAGATTTGTTACAAAACTATAGCAACACCAGATACCTTTCTATCATACTGTATATCGACTCCACTAACTCACACATTAAAACACTCACAGGTACAAACACACACACACACACACCCACACACACACACACACACACACACACACACAGAGGGAGTGATAGAACAAGAGGAAATCCGATTGCAGAGGAAGGTGGTGTGATGAAACACTGTGCTCCTTTTCTCATCTTGCTGCCGCAGTTAGCAGGGCACAATGAAATCACAAGTGTGCCCAAGTTTCAATAAACACATTACAACAATCACATTTCTCTGACAAAGACATAGAGACTTGAGAGATGGGATTGGATTACTATGGGACATTGAGTTTTATTTTTAATGTTTCCCCCCTCCCCAATATATACACACGAATGCCCACCCGATCGGCCACCCACCTAAACACACACACACAAACACAAGCACACACACACATATAAGTATGCAGGTACAAGTGTGCACACTTACACACACCTCTCTTTTCTGTGGTGAGTTGAAAAGATTACTGCCATTTTGACGGATCTTGTTTTTCCGGCTACCTTTGCTTTACCCCGACTTAAAGCCTTCAGTCATCTCACTGGCCTTTTTCTCACTCCCACCCCCTCTCTCTCTCTCTCTCTCTCTCTCTCTCTCTGTGCGCATGTCGGAGTGAGATGAAAGTGTGTGAGTTTGAGTGAGTGTGACTGTTGGCCGCTGTGCCAGAAACAGTGATTTTCTATCTTTTTGCTATCTAGCTATTTTCTATCTCTTAATTATTTTCTTTTTTCCTTTTCTACTTAATAGTGTTACGGGTTGGTTCTGTTCGGGGTAGTATAAGTAACACTGTCGTGGGGTTGTGTTATTGGGTTTGTTACTTGCTTTACCTGGACGGCTGCTTCCCATGTTTGGTTGCAGCCGCCCAGAAATATGGAGGATTCGAAAAACTTCTGGGCGTCATGCTGTTAAAATAGCATCGAATGCCAGTGTTGAGGTTTGTAGTTTAGCAGCAGGGGATGTTGTAGGGCATGACAATATTCTGTCAGCGGCCCGCATGAACATTGCGATTGTACTGTTTTTGGACACGGTTGAGTTGGCTAATGAGCTGGTTGAAAGGGGTTTGGTGGTTGACGGCATTTTTACTGCCGTCCTTCCTCTCTCCACTCCATCAAAGTGACCTTGTCAAATGTTCCCCCATTTATTAAAGATGAAGTTTTGGCTGAAATTCTATCACGGTATGGTAAATTGATTTCCTCAATTAAAAAGATTCCAATTGGAAGCAAATCCCCACTTCTGAAACATGTAGTGTCGTTCAGGCGATCCGTATTTATGATTCTAAAAGATAACAAAGATGACTTGGACCAGTTAATTCTATGCGTGAAGGTGGAGTGCTTTGGTTATGGGTTATGGGCACCTTGTTAGACAAGTGTAAGGCAAAAGGCAATTTGTTTGATGTGCAAACTGGGCACCGAAAACAACGCGTGTCTAATGGCATTGTGGTAGATGCACTGTCCTAAGTCTACTGCAGCGGTTGCAGCACCCGCTGTATCCAGTGGGCCCTCGTCTGCCTCAGCCGAGTCAGTAGAGGCAAATCATGCTTCCCTTTTGCGGGAAGAGGTTAACGGTGTAATCCCGATTGATAAGCCGGTAGGCCTACATCCAGAACAAAGTTCTCCCACAGATGATGTAGTGAACGCAGAATCTGAGAGTCAGTCCACACAGAACTCGCAGAGCAGTGCTTCTGCTGCCAATTTTGACCAAATTCTTGCGTCTCTAGATGACTCCCTCATGGAGACGGAGGAAAATGTTTTTAAAATGCCCCCCAAAAGAAAGAGATCTAAAAGGTCTAAAAAGAGCGATAATTTAAATGACCTTAGCGGCACAGATAATGAATACGAAAGTGACTTCTCTGACTGTAGCGTTACCTGCAGCTTACGTCAGGTGGGTTTGCTAGTTGCGATTATAGTGTGGAAGACATAAAATCCTTCTTGAGAAAAACAAAACATATGAGAAATGTTCGGATTCATGACTACTTCCCTGATGTGGAGCAGTTCACCATGAAAACTAGATCTTTTTGGGGGGAGGGCTGCTTCACAAATCCAGAGTGCTTCTGTCTCAAAAAGATAATGACCAAGATTAACGTTTTGTTAAATAGCGATGTCTGATGTTAGTCTATTTTTCACATGTATTATGATGATGGCATGTACACTACTCTTATATTTTTTTCTTTTTATCATGAGTGAAATCAGAATTGCTTCTTTAAATTTAAATGGGGACAGGGAAAGAAGCAAGCAGCCTTGTTTGAAACGATCAAGAAGAATAAATATGATGTGCTTCTTGCTCAAGAAACTCACACTGACGTCTCAATTGCTGCTGACTGGGCAAGTGAGTTTGATGGCCTGGCTATTTTAAGTCACAACACATCCAATAGTGGTGGTGTTGCTATTCTGTTCTCTCGGACCTTTACTCCTATTTCCTACCAGACTGAGGAATTAGTTAAGGGTAGACTCCTAAAAGTCAGAGCCCGATTTGAAAACATTTTCTTTGTGTTTTTTTGTGTTTATGCACCCACTACACCAATGGATAGAATGCTTTTCCTGAATATGTTAAATGATGCTCTACGCAATTGTGATTCTGAGGATTTTTTACTCCTGGGAGGTGATTTTAATTGTACTGAAAATGCAATGAATAGGAATCATGTAGAGCCACACATGCCCTCACGCAGAAGGCTCATAGAACTAATGATTGCAAATGAGCTTGTTGATGTCTGGAGGAACTTTAACAGTACACAGAAGCAATACACATGGGTTCACGCCTACAATAACCTTTTGTCTTTGGCTAGACTGGACCGGTTTTATGGTTTTAAGCATCAACTTAGTTTGTTTAGGAAATGTGTGATTATCCCAATTGGTTTTTCAGACCACAGTTTGGTTTTTTGTTCTCTTTCTCTAAGTTCTGTTAAATCTAAAAGTGCTTATTGGCACTTTAATAATAATTTGTTATCCGATGGCCATTTTAGAGAGGTTTTCAGACTGTTTTGGCAGGATTTTAAGAACACAAAACCATCATTTAGCTCTTTGCAACAGTGGTGGGACTTTGGTAAGTCACAAATAAGGCAATTGTGCCAGGAGTTTACTTTCAGTGTCACAAGGGACATAACTCGTTCAATGGTGAAACTTGAAAAAGAAATAATTGAACTCCAGCGTTTAGCTGAACAAACTGGCGATCAGACTTACACAACAAAAGTTAAAGTGAGGCAGAAATCATTGGCTGACTTGGTAGGCATAAAGGCACAGGGAGCTCTGGTCAGGTCCCGCTTCCAAAGCGTGGAGTTGATGGACGCTCCTTCTAAATTCTTTTTTAATTTGGAAAAAAGGTATGGGCAGAGGAGGTTCATTCACTCTCTGCTTTCTGAGGATGGCGTGCTGTTGTCCAATCTGACTGAAATACGTCAGAGAGCAGTCAGTTTTTACGAAGAGCTATATAAGAGTGAGAGCTCGGATATTCATGTGGATGACCAGTCATTCTTTGAGAATCTACCCCAGGTGGCCGAAGAGGCGAATGCAGTCCTTGGAAGGGCTCTGACCCTAGAGGAGCTGCAGAGAGCCCTCCAGAGTATGGAGTGTGGAAAGGCACCGGGGTTGGATGGTCTACCAGTGGACTTTTATAAGTCCTTTTGGTCAGAAGTGGGTGAGGATGTGTTGACTGTTCTCAGTGACAGTCTTGCCAGGAGGCGGTTGCCACTGAGCTGCCGGAGGGCAATACTCACTTTGCTCCCCAAAAAAGGGGACTTGAATGACATAAAATCATGGAGACCTGTGTCAATTCTCTGCACTGAATATAAATGGCTCTCTAAGGCGTTAGCTAACAGATTGAGTGAAGTTGTGGAGCAGGTTGTCCATCCTGACCAGACCTACTGTGTGCCAGGTAGGTTGATTCAAAACAACATTTCATTGATCAGGGACATATTTGATGTAGGTAAGCTGTTTAACCTGGAATTCGGCTTAGTATCCATTGATCAAGAAAAAGCTTTTGACCGTGTCGAGCACAATTATTTGTGGAGTGCTCTGGCAGCCTTTGGTTTTTGCCCTGAGTTTATTGATATGATTAGAGTTCTGTACTGTGACATTGAGAGTATTTTAAAGGTTAATGGTGACTTGTGTGCTCCTTTTAAAGTTCACAGAGGGGTCAGACTTGGTTGTGCCTTATCCGGTATGTTGTACACTCTGGCAATTGAACCTCTATTGGTAAAGCTGAGGAAAGAACTGGTTGGGGGGAGAATTCCAGCCTGTGAAAGTGTTTTTAAACTGTCAGCTTATGCAAATGATGTTGCAGTACTTGTAAATGGTCAAAGAGACATAAACATTATGTTAAAGATTTTTAATGATTTTAATGTTGTTTCCTCAGCAAGAGTAAACTGGTCCAAAAGTTTAGCTTTGCTGGTCGGGACATGGTTAAATGGGGAGCCAAGTCTTCCAGCTGGCTTACATTGGGCCAGGAGTGGTTTTACATATCTTGGTGTTTTTTTAGGGAATTAAATGTTTATTCAGAAGAACTTTGATGGGGCTGTTGAGAAAGTTAAGGGCCGCCTTGATAAATGGAAATTTCTTTTAAAGGAACCGTATGTAAGAAAAATATTTCAATTAATCATAAAATGGCCCTGATATGTCACTAGACATTAAGAAATCATGTTCATTTCAAATACTTAAATCACTGACAACAGTAGTCCGGCCAGGATATTGTCATTTAAAAAGTGAAGTTGCAGCCCTCAACTGATGTTGATGTTGTGTTTTGTCATGTCATGTTGTGTTTTGGCCTGATGCGCCACCCTCCACCTATCTACTAATCACAAAGTCAGTAGTGTTTCGCCATCAGGGTTGGCAACCT
The DNA here is from genome assembly GCF_017589495.1 of Alosa alosa. Taxonomy (NCBI): domain Eukaryota; kingdom Metazoa; phylum Chordata; class Actinopteri; order Clupeiformes; family Clupeidae; genus Alosa; species Alosa alosa. Next base: position 30,800,265 of record NC_063204.1, read on the forward strand.
CGAGTCAGGGGGGAGGGGGAGGGGATACACCGCTCTTCAGTATTTTGAAAGTGATTGTAGTACCAGTTTTGGCCACAATCTTACATATGGTTCCTTTAAGTAAGATATCATACAAGGGGCGTGTCCTTATTATCAATAATTTGGTGGCATCCACCTTTTGGCATCACTTATCTTGTGTGGACCCTCCAGCACAGTTGTTGTCAAGGATCCAGTCAATCCTAGTGGACTTCTTCTGGGATAAACTTCACTGGCTTCCACAGAGCATCTTATACCTACCTAAAGAGGAAGGTGGACATGGACTTGTGCACCTACAAAATAGG
>NC_063204.1:30810584-30905584 GCF_017589495.1 Alosa alosa
CTGCACCCCGCCTTGCTAAACCCACCTTTAGGCTATGCCGAGCCGGAGCACGCCTGACCGCGGGTTCAAACCAATTAACAAACAGCCTTCTTCTTAAAGAAGCTCTCTCTCTCTCTCTCTCTCTCTCTCTCTCAAATAGGAGCACCAAGCCTGGCACGGACAACTGTGTGTGTGTGTGTGTGTGTGTGTGTGTGTGTGTGTGTGTGTGTGTGTGTGTGTGTGTGTGTGTGTGTGTATGTGTGTGTGTGTGTATGTGTGTGAGGCAGAGAGACATGGGAAGGATGAGGAAGAGGATGTGGAGGAGGTGGAGGAAGATCAGACATGATTCCGTAAGACCTCCATGGTGATCACAGAGTCTGATTTTGACCTCCACCAAGGTTATGTTTTCCGTGCAAAAACTACTGACCCCATTTTCACGGAAAGGTGTAGCATGGGTCAAGAAAGAAATCAGTACAGTTTGGAGCGGCTCTAACTCACAGGGCACCTGTTTTATCACAAATGTTTATCATTTTTGCTACAAGATTTAGCCTTGGTGGAGATTTGGGCTTTCAGAGTGTCCTGCTAGTCAAATTACTGTAAGCTATGTCCAAATTGAAACAATTTCCTCAGTGTTGGTATCTCAGAGTTATAAGCCAAGCTATACATTCAAATATATATATGAACCTATGTGGTACTTAATTTGTCAGATGGAACTTGACACCTACTTAGACTTAGATACAAAGTGTTCCATATATGGAGTGGAAATGAGTCTATAATGCAAACTAAGCAAAGTGCCACAGAAATGTTCCAGTGAATGATTTAAAGAGTCAACGGCTGTTCAGCACTCTGAGAAATGAACAGAGGGCAGAGGGCAGCTATATTTCAGGATGGAAGTCTGTCTAATCCACAGATGAATTTATAAGCACAGCACAGGGGGAGGGTGTGTGTGTGTGTGTGTGTGTGTGTGTGTGTGTGTGTGTGTGTGTGTGTCTGAGCCCGGGTCACAAGCCTGTACCTGCTTAAATAGTTCAACGGGAACAGGGTGGTTGCCTGATCTTTCTCTCTCTCTCTCTCTTTCTCTCTCTCTTTCTTTCTATTTCTGCTCCTTCCCTGTTGCAAGCAATGCACCATGAAGTGACATGGCTGATAATATTAGAAATGATTAACATAACCGTTGTTAGAGTACTGGAATATTAATGAGTTCTTCTGAATGAGGAATGAAGCGAATGTGCAAAATGTTTTAAGTGATAAAAGGGAAAGTTTGTCTGTTTGTTTCCTCATAACACTGATGCAACACACAGACAAACACACACACACACACACACAGAAGAGAGAATGAGAGATGCACACCTCATAATTGCCATGTCCATCATGATTTATACTCTGATAGTAGGTGTATGGCTCTACTAGGCAGTGAGAGAGAGAGGGGGGCAGGTGTGTGTGTGTGAGCGTGAGAAAGAAAAGTAAAGGTGAGTTGTGTAATTTAAATGTAAAATGTGTGATTATGAGAGGTGTGTGTGTGTGTGTGTGTGTGTGTGTGTGTGTGTGTGTGTGTGTGTGTGTGTTAGTGGGGTGTGGAGGAGTCTGTATTTATTTATACAGTTCTGTGTATGTGTGAACACTTGGAAGAAGGAGCTTATGTTTATGGTTGGATTATTTGGGAGATAGACATGGGGTGTGTCTGTGTATGTGTGTGTAAGTGTGTTTGTGTGCATCTACAGTAAGAGAGTAGAAAGAGAAAGCCATGTTTATGACTATGCTATTTGGGAGATGTACTTTGTTGAATAGCCAGACTGTGATGTCCATGTGAATAGTATGAAAATTAACAGGTGATTTCTCCCAACAAGAACTAGATAGACAGATGAAGAGAAAGAGTGGTCACATCCTCTCTCGCTCTCTCTAACACACACACACACACACACACACACACACAATGTTCCTCTTCTGTTTCACTGGCAGTTCAAACCACAAAGAGCAGTACCATCGCCCACACAGGTACACACCATCCTTCAGAAATAATAAAACACCTTGCAAGCTTACATGACTTGATGTGTCCATGAGTTTAAACCTTTCACAGACACACTGACTGGATATCCCACCAATTTTCTGGTTTTCCCATGAAAGACATCTCACACCTTTAATTACTGATTGGGGTGACAGGTTCACGTTCTGTGGCATGGTAACAAAATAAACAAAATAAAGCACACAGACAGACACCCACACCCAAGCACAAAGTGTTGGAGTGTGCATGACTGAGTGTGTGGTCAAAATTGCAGCTAGATGTGTACTAAAAGACACACACACACACACACACACACACAAACACACACACACACACAGACATACACACACACACACAGACATAGAAACAGACACAGACACAGACACAGACAGTGACACACACACACACACACGCACATAAACAAAAAATATAATCCTAACTTTTGGCTTGCTTACTAACACTTACCACCTAAGTAACGCACAATAAAGCACTTGCTTGCTCTAAAACAAGTCCAAACACACACTACAACATAGTATTTACAACAAACAAGGGCAGTATTCACAACATGCAATGAAGTATATGGGCCATTTAAAATAGGTGATTAGGTGTTTGATTCCTGAGTAGCTTTGCACTGATCTCACCATGACCAGTAACAATGGTCACTGATTGGCCCATTGTTGTTCAGACATGTAAAACACTGAAGTTTATCTGCACTATTAATGTGCTTACAAGCCATCCATTACTAAAAGATCCAAAGGACCCTAATTAGATGCTTTCATGTTAAACTCATGATATAAATGCATAAGACCATCAAATGCAGTGACAGTTTATTACATGCTGGTGATGTAAGTAGCTTGTTTTATTGGCGCCTGATAAGAACGTGATTAGTACCTAATAAAGGGGCGCTTGAACATTGCAGTCAACAAAAAATAAACAAACAAACCAAAACTAAACAAAAATAACTAATTGCCGCAGTTTGTTATTTTGGTGGTCAGAAGTTCTTTTCCATTCAATCCAACCCCCCACCCCAAAAAGAAAATTCTGGAACACGCCACCAATGCCAAACATGAACTACAGAACTGCATATTATTTCTAACCCCAAGTCCCCATCACACACACACACACACACACACACACACACACACACACACACACACACACACACACACACACACACACACACACACACACACACACACACGCAAACACGCACATATATACACACACACTCCTTGTTCCTCTTTTTTAATCCAGTGCAATTAAAGTGTTGTTTCCTAAGCTGGAGGGGGGTGGCTCGCCCGTGTCCCACCGCTGGCCCGGGTGACATGCTTTTCCAATCAGCACACACTCATTCCAGGCCCCCACATGGTCTCCATTAGCCATTTTAGTAAATACAGCTGATCTTTATTGGTATTTTCATCAAATAAATTGTAGTGTTTTAATGAACCACATCAGGGTTCTCTATCAGTAAGAGAGAGAGAGAGAGAGAGAGAGAGAGAGAGAGAGAGAGAGAGAGAGAGAGAGAGAGAGAGAGAGAGAGAGAGAGAGGGGGAGGGATAGAGAGAGTGAGAGGACAGGGAAAATGAGGAAAGGAGAGAATGGATTTCACTTCTGGAACTTCCCCTCACAACAATACTTGTTAGGAATAGAAAAAGGAGCAGGGTGATAGCCCAAGTTAGCGATCCTCAAGCCGAGTGAAACACCATACTGCTGGATCGGCTTACTAGAGCCTTTCACCATGACGCCAGCAGAGCTCTGAGATGGGCATAAAGTTACGCTTTGCCTACAGTGTGCTTCTGAAGTGGCAATATGAGTGACAGTTGACATAATGTTTCCAATCATGACACTGTTAGGAAGTTGGAGTATCTGTTAGCAAGAGTGCAAACAGCTACTGTTTTATGTCTCACAGAAAAGCGGTTGCCAAAGCTGCTGTTAGGTCATGAAAATGAAAGCTCTATCTTCTGAAAAACTTGAAGGAGAAAATTATTAAATGAATGAAAATGAAAATTGATCACATTTGGACACTTGATCCTTGTGCTTGCGCTATCGCTTCCTCCGCATCCCACAGAAGACCAACACTCAACACTGCAGCAAACACCCAGTTTGTGTGTGAGATAGGGCTACAAGAAATGAACACGAGAAAAAGGAGCCTGTTTTTATCACAAACAGATGACAAACGCTGCCCTGGCAAGCACTCCAGTCCTGGGCTAGAGAGAGAGAGAAGGAGGGAGGGAGAAACACTGGGTGCTGTATTGATTAGATTGCTGTTATTTTTTCTCTCTCACTCTGTTCCAAACAAAGAGGCCCTATGACTGTGTTTGGAGCGCCAGACAATAGTATCGACTGATGGCACTGAGCATCAGTCTCCCCGTGCCAGGATGCTTGTTTTGTTATCTTAGTGGTGAGCTACTTGCTGAACGTGTGAGATGAGAGAAAAAAGAGGGAGAGGGGGGATGAGAAAGGGAGAAAAAAAAGAGAGAGAAATGAATAGAACAAGAAAGAGAGGCATTAAGAGAAGTAGAGAGAGAGAGACAGAGAGAGAGAGAGGGGGGGAGAAAAAGGATGAAAAACACAGAAGGCCCATGAGCATCTATCATCGCATCATAAAGGCTGACATGGCTTATTGTGTAGGGGTAACAGTATATCTGCTGCTGGATTAAATCAAAACTCTGACCTCACCCTCTTCTGGAAAATTACAAACCCGCCAAAGATGGAGAATGCTGTCTGGGGCAAAATAGCCAGGAAAAGCCTGCGTCCCGGGTGTGCTGTTACTGAGCCAGAGAATAGGTCTAGAAGGGCTTTTGCCCGGTCCAAATGGCAGCCATTCGTCTAAGACAGGATCTATATCTCACAGACCCTCATAACCCAGCACAGAAATTAGCGCAAGGTTGACAATGGCATATAAATGGCAGTTTAAGTTCATAATGAATACCTTGCTGATTAAATTCTAATAACTATAAATTACGCTCAAATTTATTGGTAATATTGGTAATAGTAATTATAATTCCAAATACATTTTTATATACATTTTATTATGCCAAAAACTTTCCCATGGTAACAATGCATTATTCATTGGTTGCATCCACTCTCTCGCTGAATATGTTATTTTAACAACTGAATAATGTTCTCAGAATAGCATCCAGCATTATGTCTGAATTGATAAATCTATAACATTTTTGAGAAAATATCAATAAATATGATGCTGACATTACTGAAATAACTCAAGCAAAAAAATAAATCCTTCTGAGAATCTTTTGACCTAAATGTGGTGAACTTGTGACCCCTAGCCCCAGCGCTGGCGCTAGAGTCATTGGTCTCTCTTCTGTACGTGGGAGATCCTACAGCTGATATCTCAACAGCCGCTCAGCCAAACCCTCCACAGGCCAAGAGCCTTAATGCAGCCGCCGCTACCCACAGCAGCGCCAACCGGCTGCGCAGCATGTGACGAGCCAACCAGGAGCTATAAAACAAGGGAGAGTGACTAGGAGCCAGCAGTGGGTGTCCGGGCTTGTCCAGCGGAGGTAAAGGGACGGCCCTTAGACTCTAAGCCATGGTGGCGGTGCTCAGGTAAGGGTCCTGCCTTGGCGGGCTCAACCCAGTTAATGACCATGAATAATGTCCGCTGCTTAGCCTCTTTGTCTCGTCTCCGTGGCCAGTCTAATCGGGCCTGACAGCCAGCTTTGCTCTTTTATTAACTCTACGTCACTTGTAATCAGTGACAGTGAAGTCAGGCGGCAGGACAGGGCAGGGCCAACTGGGCTTGTGTGAACTCTAAGCTCTTTCTCCCTCCCTCGCTCTTGCTCTTTCTCTCTCCCTCCCCCATCTCTCTTTCCCTCACTCCCTTTCTGTCTTTCTCTCTCTCTCTCTCTCTCTCCCCCCATCTCTTTTTTTGCTAGCTCTCTCAATCATTGCATTTATCTAGTTTTTGCTGTCTCTCTCTCCCTCTTCAGTTTCTGCTTGCATACACACACACACACACACACACACACACAATTCATGTGTGTGTGTGTGTGTGTGCCCCTGTGCGTGTGTGCACTATAAAGCCCCCCGCATGATGAAACGGGCCACTGTATGTGGGTCAGGTCGCCCAGCAAAGCCTTATTGATTTTCTCTCCTCTCTCTTGTCTGTGGCCCAGTCGGAAACCCTCTAATACGCGGCCCGCTCTCGGACGCAACTCATGTCAGAGCGGTCATGCTTTGCCAGACCCCCCAACCCCCCACCTCTCTGCCTCGCGCTCTTTTTCTCCCTTTTCTCTCTGCCCATCCTGGTGTCCCCTGAATTGGCAGACAATGGAGTTGTTTGATAAAGAGACAGGCTGACACTCCGACAGGCAATTTGGGAGTAGTGAGGGGAGGGGTGAGGGTGTGTGTATGTGTGTTTGTGTGTGTGGGTGTGTGTGTGTGTGAGAGAGAGAGAGAGAGAGAGAGAGAGAGAGAGAGAGAGAGAGAGAGAGAGAGACTGTTTGTGAGAGGAATTCAAGCCACTCCTTTAAAAGAATGTAGCATCACCCATATGTTCGTCTGGGCCTGCTGCACACTCATTGTAGTGGAAGGATTCTGCTGTTTATGTGTATATGTGTGTGTGTGTGTGTGTGTGTGTGTGTGTGTGTGTGTGTGTGTGTGTGTGTATGTGTGTGTGTGTATGTATGCGTGTGTGTGTGTGTGTGCATGTGTGTGTGTGGATGTATGTGTGTGTGTGTATGCGTGTGTGTGTATGTGTGTGTGTGTGTGTGCATGTGTGTGTGGATGTATGTGTGTGTGTGTGTGTGTGTGTGTGTGTGTGTGTGTGTGTGTGTGTGGGGGGGGGGGGGGAGGCTCTTTTAGTACACATCTAGCTGCAATTTTGACCACACACTCACTCATGCACACTCCAATCTGACATCCAATCTGAAACATAATGCCATTTTATGCTTCACAGGCTCCTGGAACAAGTCCGTCGTTCACTGGACCTCCCTCTGCCAAAACCTCAAACAGAACCCAAGAGAGATGACCCTGTCAAATTGAAAGATACTGTCTAAACAACACACCACAAAATATCCACCAACTATATCTGCCCTTGACCCTTGCAAGGTTTTAATCTCAAGCAACAAGCAAATGAGAAGCATGGACAACAAAACAAGGCATGTCTCAATTCCTTTGCCCAACAGTTCCCCTTAAAAAGTTATGAATCGATTGTATTGTTTTGATTAAATCTAAAAAAATATCGAACCTGCATAAACACAGGTCACGCAATGAATATCCTGTGACCTTTTAACCTCTGAAAGTCTCTTAACTACATTTGAAAATCCCAATAACTGAATAATTGGAATCTTGAAAAAAAAAGGCATCGCTAGGCATCATCCCAATCCAATACAGTCAGTGTGGAGTCTATTCTCACTGGCAGCCAGCGCTGATCTGTTTGGAGTGGGAGTAGGAGTGAAGCACAAGTCAAAAACCGGTGGAGAAGCAGGCAGATGTGGGATCGCACAGGAACTCTGGAGCATACTGTAAGCTGGACTGAGCGTTGTGTTGCTGAAACGTGTGGTCTCGAGGCGAGCAGCTATTTTCCTCGCATCGGTCTCAACAGGCATTTAACGCTTTCATTAGCCTGTCTGTTTTTTATCACTCCACGCACTGTACGCTGTAGGCCTTCTCTCAATTACACTCATTTATGACGGACAGTAATTACATTCAACTCAGCTACCTGAGAGGTGGGCACACTGTAAATTAATTTGGAAGTTTCTGTCTTTTTTTTCTCTCTCTCTCTCTCTCTCTCTCTCTCTTACTTTTCATTTGGAAGTAATGAGCGCTGTCTGGCGTTACGCAATATGTCCAGGGGGCAGAATTCACATGCAAGGAAACTGACCTCATGAGGAAAAGAGACAGAATTTAAAGTTCAGAGCAATTTCATCGCGCCAGAAGATAGAACATGATATGTGACAAATGATGGTAAGTATGCACATTGTGAGAGTGGAGACGAGCAGGGACGAGGCTGCTAGTGTTTCATTAAAAGACAGCCAGTCCCTCCTATGAGTATAGAAAGACAGACACGCCAGAGAAAGACAGACATGCTACACCAGTTTCACAGACTTTCGCTACTCTAAAATGCCATGACAAATTTGTATCATGTATCTTGAATTTTGATACAAGTTTTATAACTGGGAATTATGTGGCTTCCCCTGGTTAAACAGTGAACCTTTTGAGGATATGTTTTATGCTATCAAAGCAAATGGCAAATTAAGTTCATATCCTCTGTTTGTTATTGTAGTGATGTTTACTATTATCAGAAAAGACACACTCAGCTGTATGTGTCTGATAACGGCATACTGCGACTATAAAGGTTCAGACAAACAAAATATACCGAATCAGCAAATGTGCATTTGGCCGCTGACCTTATTCCGGCACCTGACCCAAATGACTGCAGTACAGTGGGTCTTAAAACCAATATGTTTTAATCCAGCATTGTGGCTCTCAATGCAATTACATTAACACATTAAGAAGGTTGTCATCTATAAGGTTTGCTCTTGTTAAGTGAGTTTTTTACCCCCATTCCCTATTTGAAAGTATTTTGCTGAAACACTATCTCCTCCATCATCCTCTTCAACTGCAAGCCGTTGACCTTTCCAGAAAGGGGCCCGTTTTTTTCGGGATCCATTTTCCCTCTCATTACATTTTACTGCCACGGCTTCCCTATCTCAGGTGCGCCTGGCATATTTATACAACCGTTTTTTTTTTTTTTTTTTTTTTCATTTACTCTTAGCGTGGAACAGCTTACTCAGGACTGTTTATTGATAGGTCCTGAGAGGTACATTAATAAAATGGGCTTTGGGGAACGGGTGCAGATTGTAATGCTCGTTTTGTAGCGCCGAAACACTCACAGCAACTAATTACCACTTTGCCTTTATCAAATCCTATTCCAAGATATGTTGCTCTTTTTGTTTTAAGATACCCACAAGCTATGGGTGACTTTAATAGGACAAATGGGACATTTATCTTCTACTTGGGCTGAGAAAAGGCAGAGCCACTGAGGAGAGACAGATATTTTCAGCCAAACACACTGAGTCAAAAATGAAATTCTGCATGCAGCAAGTACAGTTATCTAAGTAAGTAATCTTTGGATACATAGATATCACATGCCATTTTGATATGCCATGTACACTGTACACTGATATTCTATTCCAGAGGTGGAAAGACACATGCTTGTAAATGCATATAGCCAAAAAGTTTTCCAAAACTCAGGTTGAAGGTCATATGATGTCAAACCATGAGCCCTTACGTCAGCAGTGGTTTGGCCCTGGTCTTTCTCTTAGAGTGCATATCCAAGACTCTGTCATTTATGAATAAATACTGTACAAACAGACACCTTAAAATAGTAAAACATTGTTGATACAAGACCTCAATGGCCCTACAATGCTTCAGCGTGTGTGTGTGTGTGTGTGTGTTTGTGTGAATGTGTTTGTGTGTTTGTGAATGTGTGTGTGTGTGTGTGTGTGTGTGTGTGTGTGTGTGTGTGTGTGTTTCAATGTGTTTTTTGTCCCTGTTCTCACCATCGCTGTTTACCCACAATATACAAGCACAAACACCTGTACAAGTGAATAGTGAAATAATAAAACCAAGACAAAAGACAGCTTAACTGAACCTGGAAACAGTTTAACTTTCTTGTATAAAGTATTGTACTGTATCTTGGGTGCTCCTTGTTGGTGCCCCCCCCATTCCTCCCCTATCTTTCTTATGCCCCCCCCATAAATGCACAAATAGGCTGACACCAGACATAATTTCACTGCATTTCTTACTTCCAGTAACTATATGCATGTGACAATAAACTTCCTTGTATCCTTATATCCTTGTAGATTAAGACTAATGTTTGACAATAAACAGATGACCTACAAATGAAACAAATGGAACCTAAAACACAAATCATGAAACACAAACATAAATATATTACAATGCAGTAAACAGAAACACATTCTACTTCTTTATCCAAGCCCGCAGTGTTGATCTGCAGAGGCCCTTTGCAGACCATAGAGCGGTGACATAGAGACTTCCCCAGTAAGTTTGGCTGCAACTGGAGGCACGGGCTCGCCTGTGTGGTGGAGGAATGTATATCTTGACGCACGACTAGGTCACCTCATTGTTCATGTGTGTATAAACACTCGTGCTGTGATCACAGAGGCCATGCTTGAGCTGCTGTGTAGAGTCAGTATGTGAGTGTGTGTGTGCCTGTGTGTGTATGTGTGTGCCTGTGTGAGTGTCTGTTTGTGTGAGTGAGAGAAGGAAAGAGAGAGAGAGAGCAAGAGCGAGAGAGAGAGATAGAGAGATAGAGAGGGAGAGAGAAAGAGAGCAGAGAGAAAACAGGAGGTTCTGGGCTCTCTTCGTAAGAATGAACTAATCCAGCTGACCCTGACAGGGTGCATTAACTGTATCAACAGAGCCCTGCCTTGCTTCTGTGTGCTTTTCCTCTCCAAGCAAAAATGCCCTGTGATTACTCATCACACCGTTCAGGTTACTGTAAACGCAGATCGCGCCCAGTGAGCAGTGAGCAGGTCCAAGGACAAGCATGGAATCCAGTAGCATACTGTTAAAACTGCACTGCATGAATGCACTGACACGGAATGTCCTGCCATGACTTCTGTGGAGAATGGTGGACAAGGAGAGAGAGAGAGAGAGAGAGAGAGAGAGAGAGAGAGAGAGAGAGGTGGGGATAGAGAGCGGAGGGAGAAAGAGAGAGGTGGGGTGAGGAGAGAAAGAGAGAGACAGAGAGAGAGAGAGAAAGAGAGAGAACATATGATGTGGACACACCTCACCTACACATCTTAATGAGCTTTTTCGCATACAGAGAGAGAGAGGCGGATGCACACACAGACACGCAACACAAAATGACCTCGGTGCACTGGGCCCACTGAATTATTAACTGAGGCGCAGTATTCATTAAAAGTTCAAAAGAGACGGAAGTTAATGCCTACTCGCTGAAAGTGCCATTTGTTGACACAAGCCTGCCCTGGCCCGTGGTTGTGTTAATGTCTAGTCCGGTTTACAGAATTCCGTACAGATTGTGTAGTAGTACTGGTCAGCTGATCAAGGACGTCTTATGTAGACATTGTTTTTTCCTTTCTACCTCAACAGAGAAAGTCAACGCAGTTCAAGACAACTCCATTCAACTTAAACTTCACAGAGGTTTTTTTTGCCATTTTGTTTACATGCATGGTGATCCAAAAATCACAAAACAAGTTTGTTTTCTTCAGGGAAGAGTTTCAACCATTGCAGGAGCTGTGCATATTCAAAACACATAATCACATAAAGTATGTTTGAAGTTGGACGCTGATTTTAACAGATTGGCTTTCCCTACCCCTATGGCAACATCAAACAGAATGCGCAAACACAGACTCGCTTACAAGGGGGGGGGGGGGGCAGACATGGACGCTAAGCATCTGCTCTTGAGTGCATGTCAACTGCATAAACAGGATCTCGTTGTGGGAGTGTATCACATCGATGAGAACTGTGCCCGTAGGAAAATGAATAAGTTTGTGCGCCGGGGTTCAGAGAAAGTCAAAAGTGAATGCGGCGTTAGTCAGTCACTGTTGGAAGGCACGGTGGCAAGATGGGGCTTCATCAGGATGGGCATCGCTATCCATCTCACTGTGCTCCGCTCTGCCACTGACAAACTCACGCCAAGGGCATATGGGCTGACAGGACAGGGACATGTACCCAGCCATGACATCACCACCCCTGCTAATGAACACAGACCAAGCAGACAGAATCCAGTGAAAGACAGAATGCAGGGGGCAAAGAAAGATGGCATATTTTTAGCGTTTTTTAAAAAAAGTTTCTATTCCTATAGTTGTCCAATTGTTCGTTTCCTAAAGCGATCTGTGTGTGTCTGTGTCGTCTGTGTGTTTGTGTGTGTGTGTGTGTGTGTGTGTGTGTGTGTGGAGTCATTCGTCTGCTAATCAAAGGGAGATTCACAGGCTCTCATCAGACACATAATAAATCCTTGTCAAGCGATGCTGCCTTGACATGTGAGCGCGACCCCATTGGTGAGCAAGATGTTCTCTAAATGTTCCCCATGGTCCCAATCCTCCTAAGATCATGCCCTAATGATGACCCAAGGCCCATTTCTGATAATTATTTGCGGTGCCCTTTCAACAATCATTCCACTTCTTTGCACAATTTTTCCCCCCTCCTTCTGCACGCCCAAGATGGCTGCTTGCATCTCTTGCCTCGTAGACATAATCTTTTGGGGACACATTAGTTTGCCTGTTTTATCACGCGTGGCAGGCGCGCTGCATTCAAAGAAAGCAGAAAATTCTCTAACACTCTTATTTCTTTCTTTTCTATGCATATTAAAAAATATCATGCTCAGCAGACTTCTTTCCACCTTCTCTCTCGCTCTCTCTCTCTCACACACACATTCTCTCTCTCTTTCACTCTCTTTCTTGCTCTCACTCAGTCTCACCATCTTTATATTTGGGGCACAGCAAAGCATGTTCCCAAAAGCAATGCTGGAGCTTCAAGCGACTGCATACAACACCCCAAAACACCCACCATCCCAGACTTCCCCCATTCACCATATGCTCTTTGATAACTGTGGATGTCTTCAGTTACAAAATATCCAAAGCTATGACAAAGCAAGCAAGTGCACTGAGAATTGCATCAATGATATTATACTGTCTTGGTAAAAGAACAAAAATAGGCCACCGCTGATAGAAATACTAAAGGAAACAAGTGACAACTGCTAAGTAACTCCAACAGTGAGTTCACTATTGGACAGGACTGCAGAAAATGATTGAAAATCTCCCAGACTTCGAGTAAATCTGCCTGCTAATCATTTGTGTTAAAGGCTTAATGTGTCATACTGGCACATCACTTCTGACACCCGATCTTCTGACAGCCGTTTAATGCGACAAATGAATTATATTAAAAATGCACCACAGCACATTCTGAAAGCTTAATTCTTAATATATTTGAAATTCTCTCATCAGACCCTAAGACATTGGACTAAGGAGTCACATTCATGCATCATATAAGATTTATAGTTTATCATATGCATGTTACAGGCAAGGTGGTTGGGTCTTAGTGCATGCACGCAGTGCAAATGGATGTTGATTATAACAACAGTACAGCCAGAATAAAAGCTAAGAAATTATGAATAAACAAACTCCCCCCCAGCCCCCTCACAAATCATGGCGGCTGTGATAGAATTGTCAGGATGCTCACAAACACTGGGCATGTGGCTCAGAAACAAATATTGGAAAGGCACATTAGACTTTGAGTAATCTAGACATGAATAATGAATCAGCCTTCAGGTTTATGTATTTTTCCTTGGCATGGACAAAGTTATTTATCACTCAATCTTTTTTCGAGGTTTAAATATATGACAAAATATTTTGACATTTTGATGGTAAGGGGAGCTAGGCTTGGGCCAAATAAACATTTGCTTAATCAATCACTTGTTCCTGCTTCAAGGATTACCTCCTACAGTGACTTTCCCAACTCCTACACGATAATGCAAAGGAATCTCCCACCAGACTGTTTGGAGGGGAAGAAAAGGTTGTTTACGCATCACTTGCATTTGTGGTAATCTTTACAAGCAGTGCAAGGCCATGTAGTGCTGTGTGGGCTTTAACCACAGCAGTGTTTCATATGACCTTGTATATTCCTCTGTATATTAAAATAAATCCAACTTTCTTCTTCTCCAAAACAATAAAAAAAGAAATCCAGTTAATTGAACAGCTGGGTTCTGATAAAATGTCACATGTGCTGAAGGAAAACAATTTCTATGCATCTTACAGAGAATGCAAAAAAAACACTCCAACACATTTAATCAGCTAACATTGATATTACTTCTAGCAATTAGGAACATGCTGATAATGATATGAGTTTTCTGCTGTAAATAATTATGCTGCCTTCAGGCAACGCTTTAATTCTGCACTGTATCTATAAACAATAATCAAACCACCGGGCGAAAGTTGGAGCTTTTTACTCGAGCGCTCCTCTTGTTTGGCTGTGTTTTGGGAAATGCTGAAGGAGCCCTGTGGAGAGGCCGGCGGGAGCTTTGACCTTCACAAAAGGTCCTGAAATGGGCACCTTTTTCTTTTCCAGGAGTGAGAGAGAGATGGAGAGCGAGAGAGAGAGAGAGAGAGAGAGAGGGAGAGGGAGTTTGTGTGTATGTGTGTGTTTGTGTGTGAGAGAGAGAGAGATTGTGTGTGTGTGTGTGTGTGTGTGTGTGTGTGTGAACATCACTAATGATGTTTATGAGAGACAAACCCAGCCTGTCAGCCCAAACACGCTGATGCTCTGCTCTGTTCCACTCGACTCTACCCACATTCTGCTGTCCTCTGTCGCCCTGTGATGGGCAGGGGTGTAGAGAAGATGTCAAAGTTCCCTCATCGCAAAACTAAAAAGAAAACTCCCTCACCTCAGCGTCCTGTCAATCCAGCCCTCCTTCAGCCCCCGTGCTGCACCCTCAAACACACGCTCCAGCTCTGCGGCCCATTGATAGGTAAACAAAACACTTGGCAATAAATACGCTTGCAGAATGGGCCCCAAAAGTCCAAGTTGGAAACACTATTTCACATCTATATGTAACAGAAGTCTAGAAGGCGTTGCATTTGTTATGATGAGATGGAACATCTACGGCTCCAGAGGACATGGAACATACAGTTGTACAGCAGAGCAATGAATGAACATGGTGCACAGCAGCAGGACACAAACTAATGTCTACCTCCTTGACTGCTGCCACCTCTGCTTGGGCCCTGTAAAGGGAATGGGGGCGTATGTGGCAACAGCTGCAATTGAGGCAGCCCGCAAGTCACTAATGACTATGGTGTACATCTAGGGCCTCATGCTGTCGCTGCTTAATTGTTTGTACAAACTTACCCTCGTTTCGCCATTAAAAACATGAAACCCCAATGTTATGGCACAGCCGGCGCTTTGGGTTGCCTAATTGTGGCACAAACATTTAAAATGCACTGATGGTGTGTTTGTTTCTCCCTCAGAGCCAGTTGTGTACAGTGTCTTGTGGCATGCAGCTTGGCGCACTGCAATCAGCGCACAGTCAAAGCGGAAATCGGCTCCATGTTGAATTAAGACCAGCTTCAGAGTGACTTTATCTCACCCAAACATTCAGACTGAAACATATTTAACACATGCGCGCACACACACACACACACATACACACACACACACACACACACACAATGATATTTCTCCAGAGGCAGGGTTACTGTAATTGACATTCATAAAAGCGGTGTAACAGAGTGTAACTCTGTGTGTGTGTGTGTGTGCAGTCAGAGGGGTGGAGACTGTTCCATCCTTGTAATGTATTAATGATACAAATGTTACAGGGTTACAGGCCATTAGGTTGACTTCTATCTGGTGCTTCAGACCCACTTTCACCTTTGGGTATATGTTCACCCCACACTATTGTGATGTGTGCTATGGATTTGCATGTGCTAAATGTTGTAGCAATCGCTAAAGACAAATCCAGCCCTTTCTGCCTTTCAGCAAAGGCAATCCAATACCATTGACAAGGACTAAGGAAACACACACACACACACACACACACACACACACACACACACACACACACACACACACACACACACACACACACACACACACACACACACACACACACACACACACACAAGCCCAGTGCTGACTTTCCTAACGGTCTCATATGTGACTCAAGACTGCCAATGTCAGAGGACTAAGATGAAGAACATAATTACGAAAACGTATGAAAGCTGCAACCGGGCTTGAGATTAATTAGCCAGCTGTCAATACTCATCAATAGCCGATTAACAAATGACACATTGCCCAATGAAGGCTATTGATCCCTAGCACATTGTATAGCATTAATAAACCAAAGCTGCCCCTTTACAGTAAATAGGAAAGCTGGCCGTAATACAGAGGGGAAAAGACTTTGCCGTAATACTTTTTTTGGGATGTATTTATGTTAATTTGTTTGGATTTCTAAAGGGCAGATCATGTTTAGTTTAACATGTCAAGATACAGTCCAGGGATTTGCCCCTCTGGTTGTTCACCATAAACACCTAATCTCCTTTCTCTATAGTCACACAGGCCTGTAGATGATTATTTATTTATTTCATTGTCAAAGAGGATTACAACAAGAAAATGCACTAGTAATTTACCAACACTTTTCAAAGTCTCCCAAAACTCAATTCTCATTTCTACAGTTGTGGAACAAAATGGCATTGAACCTAAACGTGATATCACAGAGAATCCGAGCACGTCTGGACTAGGCACTGAAGTTATGTTCTATTGCAGTCCACTGCAGGTTTAATGCCCCGTAGACTTGAGTTTGAGGCTAGGTGGGGCGACTGCTCTCTCCCTTTGCTTCAAGTTCCATTCATAAATGCTTTTCTGTTTTCTTTGCTTTGTTTCAGTTCATTTAGTCTGAATGGGCTTTATTCACAAATAATATCTTACTTGTCAACAACGTCAAACGTCTAGATTCCAGCATAAACATCCCCAGTTGGCTTCCAATTAGATATTCTATTCACCTCTTACTTTGTATGAATTCAGGCTTGACAAATGAGCACAATGTAAACCAAAAGAGGTGCTCGATCTAAATGAATGGTGTCACAGGAGAATACGTCAGCGCTTTAGCCCCTTTATGGTAATGATAGTAATGAACACTTAGATGAAAGATGAACAATTGCTGTCCCACAGTCCGATCCTTATGCAGGTTAATTAGGTAAGATAACATCATTAACTACTCTCATGCCAGCATGGAGAATTAATTGGATAAGCCCGACATGGAACGCAGATTCAGGTCTATATTTAATCGCTTAAATGATCAAGGACAACCGTGAGAGAAGGACTGTGGTCCGTAGGTGAATGTCTTATTTAGGCCCCATTTGCAACCAGTCAAATGTGCCTTGAGATAGTGCTGCGCCGGATCACTTCACAGATGCAAATGCAATGGAACACTGTGTGATACATCAGAAGTCAGTGCCAAGATTCTGAATTTATCCACCCATGTTTGAAGTCCTAATATCACATGATTAACAGTACTAAAAAAGACTTGAGTATAACTGAATCAGATATTCTTCGTTTTGACCTTTCCTGTCATTATGATTTCTCTACATTTGCAAATTTTAAAACATTGTTCTATTCCATTCATCCAGGCATACACCTACCTTATAAAGGAGAGACTCATTTCACATCACTTACTTTCTTGATCTACAAATAATAGGCAAACAATAAAGATTAGTTGCCAAGGCAGTTCCGCGTGTCCATGTTTTGTTAATTAAAAAAAAAGAAAACATAAAGTAGGTCTAAAATATTCAAATATACACACTGCTATGAACAGAATGGAATCCATGTCAACACCTTACATGAAATGAACACACACACAGCATAATTACAACAGATTTTCACATTTCGGTAATTAAAGTGTTGACATGGTAATACAAAACTACTAAAATAATTAATTTGCAGAATTAAATTATCAAGCAGAGCATAGCTCTCTCTAAACATACAGTAATAAATATCAATAGCAATCTAATATTTATAATATACCTTTCTCACGTAAGTAATCAGTCTCTACTGAAAAGGCCACCAATGGCCTAATCTTGGTTATCAATAACAAAGCTACAGTTGTGTTGGTTTAGAGGCAGACATTTGCTATGTCTGGTACCCATTTTGCAGTGAGCAATCTGCTGTTTTGGTGCCTATTCCTCACACCAGATGTTTTGCTCCTCTGGTTTACCTTTGTGTGAAGTATGTTTATATATGAAGTCTTTTAAATAATGTATGAGGAACCTTTGTATGAATGGTCAGACTGCGTAATAGATGTTTACAGACCTATGATGGGTTACCTTAGATGGGACCACATTACTGAGATAAATGTTGAGAAAGCAACAAAGCCGTTGAACATGAGGTCACTTTCACTACATGGTGTTGGCGCAGAGGGGGTTCTGAACAGTGTTACCTCAGTATCACTCAAATAAATTATAGAACAACTTTGAGTGTACAAACGGTTAGGCCATCTGGTTAGTGTGGCTGTAACATTATCTCTCTCTCCCCAGCAGTTGCCAACGCTTCGCGTGCGTGCGCAATGGACCCACAGTAGCCTACTTTCTCTCCTCCTGGGTTGAATATCAAACCCTGTTAATTTTCGAAAGTCGAATAGCAGCCTAGTGCTCAATTTAAGTATTTAACGGCACACGAACAACTTCCTAGAATAAAATTGTTATTCCTTTACCTTATAAGGAATAAGTTATCACCTTCATCCTCAAGTCTGGTGACATGGACAACCATAGCCTAACATTAGCCACATAGGCAGTCGCAGGAGACCAGGCCCACACTTTACCAGGTAAATTCACTTTCATTTCAATGCAATTATATACTGCTTTTAATACTTAGTATTCAATTCAATTCAATAGTTCAGCCTAATTTTACAGGTTTACCTTCTGAGGAGGTCATGTGATGAAAGCTGTAGCTTGTATAGCATGTGCTAATGTAAGGAACTTTTCAGAATTATGCAAAGCACTGAGGTGAAAACATGGCAGCATCGAAATAGCTGTATGTTAAGCAGGACTTTTCAGCAGTTTACTTACTTAGCATTACATTAGTGAGTAATAGTAAAACAGCCTACTTTTAGTATAACCGTCACTATTCCTGTGTAAATGACCAGACATAAAGGTTATCTGATAGGCTTGCAACTGAATTGACGCACGCGCATTCATTGCATTGTTGGCATGTGGCCATGCTTTACCAAAGCTTTACCCCTTGCACTCGATTTTCGTATGAGCCAGTGAAATATAAAGGTGGATGACATGGTCCCATGATCACACTGTATGATAAACGGTGAGTCAATGCAAAAAGAACTTTGTTTTTGTTATTCCTGAATTGTTCAAATTGGCTCATGATTCTGTAACCTTAATACCCCGTCTTGTATGATGACAATGACTGATAACTAAGTACTGTCAACAGTTTGCCACATGCACATACTAGGCCTAGTTAACACAATATAATGACAGAGAAGCCGCGCCAGTCAACCCTCCAAGGGTGATTCTGTCATTAATTACAATCTATGTAGCTGTGTAACTGTATGTAGCTCTTTATAGTGTGTGTGTGTCTGTGTGTGTGTGTGTGTGTCAGCGTATGTGAATGTGTATGGGGTGCTAACAGAAACAACTGCGGTTGAGAAACTGTTGGCTATCCCACTTTGGGTTGAGAATGTTTGGCACCCAGTGGCTCATAGCTTTTATTACCAGTCATGTGGGAACTCTTGCAAGCATCACCGTTTATGATTTCAGAAAATACCTCACCACCCATTTAAATGTTACAGTAAATAAGAAAATAAATCACCCCAATTAGAGGCATGATTGTAAATATGAAAATTGTCACCACAGCTCACATACTGTTCTGGAAGTGCAGTGAAGTAGCCTAAGAGTTCTCTGCTTTCCTTACCCTCACATGAAAGCATGACAGATCTCCCTGGAAACTCAAGTGAGAGGGCTTTATGATGTCATGAACATTTATTTGTACAATCTCCATTTTCTAAACCAGGTGGGATGGTGGTTGCGGCAGTGTTATCCCCATTCAATCTTTCTTTTTCATTTGCCCAGGCTCAGCGATGGATCATTTTCACACAGTTACTACAGTGAATGTAATTTGAAACAATTACCAAAACACAGACCCCACTTGTTACAACAGACGTTTCTCATCGCGTATACAAAGCGCAGATTCAATAGCTTAACATGGTTTTCAATCACACCCAGTGGAACGGTGTTTGGTGTGAAAAAGTGTAGCATTTCATCGTCGCTTGCATGGTATAGGATAATCTTTCCCATTTCGCCTGGGGTTTGTTTTGCTAATTCAGCAGAAACTTGTGAAAGCCATGTGAATTACCAGTGAGGGAATGGAGGGAAAGATAAAAGCATAAAATAGCATTGTATGAGATGTAAATGAATAAACTCTTGGCTTAAATAATGGCATAAATTAGTTCTTGTGATGATTGACAGAGCAAGCCTCTGTGATGTTATTCATGTAGGTGCATTGCTAAGATGATGATGTTGTCACAAACACTCTGGGGTCCTGGAGGAGGGCTGCACATTCATGGCTGATTAGTTGAAAACATGTGTGTGTGTGTGTGTGTGTGTGTGTGTGTGTGTGTGTGTGTGTGTTTGTGTTTGTGTATGTGTTTGTGTGTGTGTGTGTGTGTGTGTGTGTGTGTGTGTGTGTGTGTGTGTTTGTGTGTACCTGTGTGTGGGTGTGTGTTTCAAAAGCACAGCACCAATCCATAACCTAAAAATAAGCCCCTGCATTTCTGTGAATGGTTTCACTGGAATGTTTTTTGTGAATTGTTCATAACAAGGAGGAGCAAAGGACTGCACTTCTGAGTATACTTGCACATGACACAAGGTTATCTGGGGTGGATATACAGTACTGTCTATTTTGCAATTGAAAGGATGTTGTGTATTAAAGGGGGATTGTGTAGTTGCCTCTTACCAAACTTAGAAAACATGTTTGAACACATAGTAAGATATTTGTATGTGTGCGTTTTCACACCTTGTTACTGTAGACAGTTTCCATTCTGTTACTAATAGCTATTATGGTCGTGATAAAAGAAAATTCTGTAGGGTTTTGTTTTATTTACACATCAATATGGTATCCTTATAGTGGTGACAGTCCATCATGTCCCTGTTTTGCTGTGAGTTCTAACTAAGGTATTTCTGATGCCTTTTCTCTTTGTAGACACACAGCAACAGCTTGGACCTAAAGAGATGGACACATTTGGCAGTGTAAGTAGACTTTCCATTATAATGCAAGGTCAGGTCCTTACCTCACAGTTTTCTATTAAGGTGCTGAGACGGGGGGCTGACCGTTGACATTTGGCATTCTGTGAAAGTGCTGGGGAGATCTCAGTGGGGAATTGAGCTGTGTAGAGGCCAAAACCGTGACACTGGGCATTCTCAAGGAACTGGAAAAGAAACAAAAAGGCTCTTCAAAATCCCAAGCTGTTCCCATGATCCCATAGAGCACTCTGATCCGGCCGTATTTCCAGATCCTCGGATTTATGTGTGCAAGAGTACATATTTTTGTGTGTGTGTGTGTGTGTGTTTCATATGCTTCCCCGTTTAACATTCCTTAGCAGGAAGCCTGGGAGTTTTGCAGCATTAAAGAAGTAACAATGGGCTGTCCTCTACTAATGGTATAGGTTACTGATTATGTAATTTCAGTGCTCTAGCCAAAAAAAATGGCCAAACTCATATCTTTAAACATTCTTCAGTGCACAGATACTTTATGGCTATTGATGTTACTTGTTGTGACATTTTTTTCATCATGACAAAGTTTTTTTTTCTTATTTCAAGGTTCTATTTTTTGCATCCTTAATCTGTTAGCATCAAAGGGGCACACATGCATAAATAATTGACTAATTCACTTAAAGGGGCCAGGGTAGATTAATTAAGTCTGAATACTAATTATGTTTTTCTGTCCCCAGCAAGCGACGTGGTTGTTGTTCAACACAAAGCTATTAGGTTGATCACAATTATAAGGCGGGATTTGTAAAAACATGGTTCTAAAAATATTAAAGGACCTGGAGAAGAATTTGTTTTGATGTAGCAAAAATTCTGCTTTGCTATTATAGTGTTTTGTGACTATTTGTTATTTTTCACCATATCTTTGGAAATAGTCACATTTTAATTGTATCTCATGATATAATAGTTACATAGTTTGTTAGAATTATATGGCCACTGTTTTTGATTAGACTTTTTTTCAATATCAATATTTAGTTCCTGTGGTTTGACTGTGTGTAAAACCTTTTGGCTTAAAGTCTGCAAAGACAAAACCAATCCCGTATTGATTTTGTGGTGTGTTGGCACCTCTCAGTCAGATTAACCCGCCAGTAAAACACTGGAGTCGATTTATATGAGCTGTTGCCTTCTACTTTTTTGCACTGTTTCTCTCACAAGATAGACTGGGTAATTAGTAAACAAGTCACAAGTTCCAACAACAAATAACAAGTTGTTGTCACTTACACAAATAAACAAGCGACCAAACAAAAAACCTATTGGGTTAAAAAAAACAAAACCGAAAAAGACTGATAGTTGGATTGAATTGGTTAGGGGAGGATAGGAGAATACACACTGTGTACAAAACATAGCAAAACATAGCCGTTGTCTGGAACTGACTGATATGGAGGGGGTGGGCTTGTGGCCTGTGCATGCATGAGGGTCTTCGTCTAGAAGTGGTGGCTTTCTGACGCGAAGGATGTGGTCTGTCGGTGCCTTTGCCCCCAACTAACACACATACACACTCCACCCACCCACCAACCCCCTTGCCTGAACAGATAGGGGTGAGAGAGGAAGAGAGAGAGAGAGAGAAGGAGAGAGAGAGAGACAGCTTAGAGCGGAGAAGCTTGTTTACGGCGGCCGAGAAGAAAACAGCCAGACATAAATGAAGGTTGACGGTTTCATGAAGCACAATTGGTTGATCGCAGATTCAATGTGACTGCCCTGAACTGGGCGATGATCCGTACAGTATGCAAAATTCACTCTCTGACTGGTCGGAGCCCACCAGCCCCCTAGCAGTGGTCTTCCTTTAGCCCTCGTCGGCTTGGCTTTGAATGGAACCAGAACTGAACAAGGCATTGTTGTGCCCAATTCTTTTTGACAACAATCACATTCTTTTAGAAAAAAAAACTTCATAGATTTCTCTTGTTATCAGTGGTAAATGATTTTTTCATACGCTTTTCTCTCGTCTTCCTGTCCCAATCTGGATGCAAGCATTACATGTATGTGTGATGCAGTGTCTGAAAGAGAGAGAGAGGGGGGCAGGGTTTCTTTTTTAACAGCAGGGTGAATGCTTCTGGATGACAACAGAATGAATTTAGAGATTGTTCTTGGTCACGTGGCACGGAATTTGCCTGGCTCATGATTCGATAACAGCACCCCTGAATTTAATATATTTATGTTCATTGGAAAGCCATGTCAGAAGGAATTTAGCTGTCTGCACTCTAAACAGTGTGTGATATTGCAAGTATTGTAACTGTTGCTCAACATTCAGGAATACAATTTGGCAGAACATTTCTCTGGTTCTATTTGAATGCTACCTTTTTGGCAGATTACTGTTTAGTTATGCTGATGTCAAACGTCAGCCATTATTGGTCATAGCACATGGCACCTTCCAGTGAGAATTCCTGGCTAAGAGACAGAAAATGGAAGTCATTGCATATTCACAACTAAATTTATTTTGAAAATGGTTTCAGAGGTTTCAGAATTAGGCTTCCTTGCCAAAGTGTCCAAAAGCACTTTGCCTGGTAGCAAGTTGGTGGTACTTCTAAATCATGGATATTCCATTAAGGACTAGAGGAATTGAAGTTGAGGCAACATGCAAATTGCAAATGTGTTGACATTTCAAGCAGACAGAACTAATTCATTTGAAATGTAAGATATGAGCGACTACATTTCTTGACCAGCACCGTGCAAAATACATTTACATTTTCTCAGAAACAGGTGAAAAATATTACCCATACAAATGCAAATATGCAGAGCTGAAATCTACCGCTGATAAATCTTCTTCTAAAAAAAAACAATTACATCGTTGTATGGCAATAGGTTTGATGAATGTGTACATGGTTACAGAAATAGATGTAAGGCAGGACAGACGTTGAAATATAGGGTTATTGTATACTTTCAGGGCATCCCTTATATACTTTTCAGTGTGAATTCAGCCAGCACTTTTCATCACTTCTTATAAGGCCTGACACTTCTGTCTGGCCTATTATAATGCCTGCATTACATGGTAATTAATTTCAGCGTCTCTTGTATTTTTGCCACCCTCTTTTTTCTTAAAAAAAGAGAAAGCCTCAGTCTCAAGGGCAAAAACAGTGATTTCAAAAATAAAGGCGAGCCTTCCGCCCACATTGCGCTAATTTAATGATTAATTACACAAGTGAAACAAAGACCAGCCCCATCGATGTCTCAATGCATCTCAAAGAAAGTTGCAACACCCTCTGTGAGATCTCAGTGATTTTCACTTTCAGAAGTGTTAATGCTAAGTTGTTCTAGCATCAGCCATCAAAGATTAAATGGAAAAAATATCTCACAGAAAGGCATAGCAAATTATTCAAAACATTAAAATCTTCTGTTGATGTGCATGTATCTAAGTTTCGTAAGAACTGTGCAAATGCTAACATTGTCAAACGGTTTCCCGATACGCTCACCAGACTGTGGCATTGCATGAATACTGTTGTATTTATAACAAAATCTCAAGCTGATTATTGCAAATTTGTAGGTGATTACTTGTGCATGCAAGGTGGTAATTTGTAGTATTTGCAGTTATTATGTATTTATTTTTTTTGGTTCTATAATAATGATTATAACTAATAATAACAACTTCACTAATTCACTCATTGTATGCCTCCACTAAACATGAAGTGGCCCACATGTTACAAACATTAAAAATAAGGCAAATGAAATGAAAAATAATGAAATTCTAATCTCCACAGTTTAATGTGTCTGGTCAGTGTTTAAGTCTAACTGTTGGAGAAATTGATTGGAACGCAGTGGCAAAGAAAATGGGTTTTAAATAAGTCACAATTAGATAACCATTAATCTCTGTGGTATAAATGAATGTCTTGCTGTAGGGCTTGCTGAATGTAAAAACAGATTTACTAAAAAACTCTTTCTTTTCAAATCGCAATGTGTCCTCTGCCATTTCTTAATTGCTACTTCATCTCGGATAGAAACTCATCCCTCCATTAACCTCCCTTTGCACCACTGGAAGTGCATATTGTATACACACACACACACACACACACACACACAGTGTCGATACCGCAGTTGTGCCATTCTTCCAAAACTCTGTGGGGTTGGTCACTTTCTCTGACTGTGCTGAAAGGGCCTCAGCAATGTTGTTAATGTAAATTGGTGTGACAAATGAACTCTGTAATGAATTCATAAACACCATCGGTCTAATCCCCCTCCCTCACACACACAGACACACACACACACACACACACACACTGGGGAGAAATAAAAACGTATAAGATGAGAGAAATGCCCATGGATATTTTAGAGACTGAAAGGAGGGGCGAAGAAGAGAGAAAAAGAAGAATAGTTCTGTCACACATATGTCTAGAGCTCTGTATTCTTGCATGTGATGTGTTCTTCTCACTTGGTGTCAAATGGTGGCTGTAGGTTGGAGAAGGGAGTCTGAACTGATCTAATCTTAGCCCCTGTCAGAGTTCACTGAATCATGGCAGACTTATTTAAGGCAAAGTCACAACATTGCTATGATTGAGTGAAATCCGTCCCTCCCCTGCTGGAGGTTGTCTCTGAGATGTTAACGAAACTCAGTTATCGCTCATTTAGTGAATTGAGAGGAAATGGTGTTTCTGTGTTTCGTGTGTGTGTGTGTGTGTGTGTGTAGGGGAGGAATATGCTTTTCCCCCCGAAGTAAACAACATATTCTTGTTTTGCCTACTTAAATCACAGTTTTCTACAGCTAGTGCAAAACTAAATCTTTAGTCTGTGTCAAAGTTACTTTGAGAGCATGTTTGTGTTCTGAGAGGAGAGATGACTTTGTGGACTGACATGCTTTTAATTTAATTGGAGAGAGCTTGCTTCCGTGTGTGCTTCCTAGCCTGCATGCTGGGTGCGCAATGTGTTTGTGATGATTTGCATATTCATATGCAGAACATATCTTTCCATTCTCACGTAGCTTGTATAAAAATGCATTTTTTTAATTCTAGGAGAGAGTTGTTTCCCTTTTAATTTTTTTAAAAAAAGAATAAGGCGAAAGTATTTTAATGTGACCTTCATTATGCATTCGTGTCAACTTTTCTTATCTATTTATGATTATTTTTTTTTCCACTCCTGTTGTTCAATTAGTGCTTGACCCCTTTAGCGGCGATGTAAATTAAATGACATTTCAGTGTCGTCCCATATTTAAAATACTGCGTTAGTTGCGGATCATAAATGATGATCTTCATTCTGCAGCTAATTTATTCATTTAACAATTTCCCTCCAGAAGTTGGAGCAGAAGGCTCAGAAGCAACCTAAGCAGAAGAAATCCAACTCGGCTGAATTTCTGATGGGTGAGCCTTGCTTGATGAGTTATTGCTCATAATTTGTGTAAGGATTAATTAACTAATTACAGACAAATGGCTTTGGGCTAAATTTTGCTCTTGCTTGTCAGGGCGCAATTTGTAATTATTTTAATCATTTCTTCTTCTTCTTCTTCGTGCTCTCTCTCTCTCCCTCTTGCTCTGTCTCTCTCTCGCTTTCCTCTTTTTCCCCTCTCCTCTCCCCCTTCAAGATTCGTTTTTAATTTGAACCTAATTGTGTTTTAGTGACATTCGAGGAGGATGCGCTTGAGTATTTTGGGGGCAGTGGAATCACTAGAAGGATTTTTCTGCTGTCATTAAATATGTTTTGGAATGCTCTTCTTTTTCAACCTTTGTCTCTCTCTCTCTCTCTCTCCCTCTTTCTCGCTTTTCCTCTTCTGACAGGGGAAGAGGAGGAGAGAAAAACTTTGGAGGGCATCGAAAACCCTGCCTTCTGTGGCGACGGCATGGGTGCTGAGGGTGGTGGTAGCCGTGGCGACAGCGGAGGTGGTGGTGGTGCCGGCGTTGGCGGCTCGCAGGATCCTTCGTGGGCCGTTAGGCCGACAGTGTGGAGAGAGATGCGAGGTGACAGGCAGGATAGCACCCTTGCAGCTCAGCAACAACAAACGAAGCTGCAAGGGCCTGCCAATGCAAGAGGTGAAGCTTCACTCTTCGTTAGCCTCAAACGGCTCTGACAGCGGGCTCTGTTCCTGATCTAACCTTTTCGTTTTTTTTTTTTTTTTTTTTTTTTGTTGGGGGTGTGTGTTTGTTTGAGGGTGTGTGGGTGGTAGGGTAGTAGGGGGGTAGAAATGTTTCGGGGATGGGGTGTGGTTGTAGGATGGCATGGTCTGATCCAAACATTCCAAAGCTGGGTACGTGCCCTAACAAGTTACATGAAGGTCTGAGAACATGCAATGGTGGGGGATGGGATCAGGAAGGGTCATATGGGAGGAGACTGCATGATGGTGTGTGTATGTGTCTGTGTGTGTGTGTGTGTGTGTGTGTGTGTGTGTGTGTGTGTGTGTGTGTGTGTGTGTGTGTGTGTGTGTGTGTGTGTGTGTGTGTGTGTGGAGTGTTCCTCAGGGGCAGATGTGTGTATGAGTGTGTGTGTGTGTGTGTATGACACACTGTCCTCAGAGGGCTCATAACATCAGTGAGACAAAGCTGACTGGTCACCATCCAGAAGACTACAGTATGCTCTCTCTCATCTCCAGGCTAACAGAAAGAGATGCATAAAAACACACTGGGGGGCTATGAGACACTGCATGCGCCCATTCAGTCTGAGCAAACATTGATATTCCCATACATACACTCATATAAATAAACACGCACATACAGATGGGAAGAGATATAAAGCTCAGAGGATAAGTGAGCCAAAATATGAGACCAATGTCATCAAACCACATCAACCCTCAAAATACTAGAGTTGTTAAATATGTAATATGAACAGATTTGATTCTGTATTTTGTAAAATATATATTTTATAACAAAATTAGTCCTACATCCTTCATGGACACTGAATTTGCCTGGAACTTACCCTGGATGGTCACTTATGAAAAAACTGGCACAAAACATTACACATATGGCAAAAGACTAATTTGTAAGTCATCAACTTTAAAGCATAACCTTTAACTTTGAATCACTGAGATTCATCATTTCTTTTAGTGCAGAAACTCTTATGCATTTGTTCTTATGCATTCGTTAAATGGCCAACCTGTTCTGGGGCTCGTTTCTAGAAAAGTTAGCAACGACATTGCTCAACCACCGTGGTACGACGCAACTTGCGACCAAACAACAACAGTGTTACACCTGTTTCCAGAAAGCATTGTGACCTGTTTCCAGAAAGCATCGTGACCTACAGTTGTAGTTCCAAGAGCGTTGTTGATGATGCATCGGTACATATCATTGGTGGAAACAGTGGCAACTTGTAATACCCCACCCCCTAGAAATTCTCTGCCACGGCCTATGTCGACATTTTTCTAATTTAAACCAAGTGATTCATGCTAGCATTGTCATTGCCATCTGCAAAAACCTAAACCTATTGCAAGTATATAAAACATTTTACTTAAGCCGACTAATATGTGTCAATATTTGCGTTAAATATCTATGTTGGGAAAAATATATAGCCTACACAAATTTCAGGGTATTGCACATTTTATTAACTCGTGGCATCCTATCTCTCCTTTTCATCTCTGAGTAAGAGTAGGCCTACAGAACTTACGCCTGCAGAAAGTCATTAGTTTCTGACAGCGCTACTCGACCAGGGTTCGACCAAGGGAAAACAGGTTCTGGGAGAGTGTTTGGCTCGGGGTCATGGTGCAAAGGACCCTAGGGTGAAATTACTCGAACCATCGCTTTAAGTAATACAGAATGTAGCATGGCTCTGACTCCTTTTTAATCTTCTCAAGATAGTTTTAGCTTCAACTTCATTCTTGTGCTTCACGTGTAACAGAACAACAAAACAAATTCTTATATGTTCCTGTCTTAAAAGGAAGTTTACATGGAAGTTTAATTCATACTTAAAGTCAAAGTGTTTGCTTTTTAATATATACTATCCTATTTTATTTATATATCACTGACAAAGATCAGAGGGTCACCAATCATCAAACAAGAGAGGGCTGGGTTACCCTCCGTTCCAACTGCTGATTCTGGAACAGCTCAGGCTGATCAGGCTCGGATCTGTGTAAGAATCAGACTGCATGTGATGGGTGAGATCATTCCGATATTACTGCAGCCAAACCAGTCATTTTTTAGCGCAGAAATCCCAGGGGCAATCTTCTCTCATCTGAGACTAAATCGATTGCATCTCCTCAACTCCTCGACTTTGGATCGTCAGAGAAAATGTATTATGACTGGTGCTTATTAGAAAGAAGTGAGAAAGAGAGAGGGAAAAAAAACAATGATATTCCAGGATTTGGGGGCCTCAGTTATGAAAATCAATCATTCATGGGAAACTTTTGATTTCAGTGAGAAAGTTATTCATCCTTTAAGCATATGTGCATGTGTGCCAATGTGAGGGTGTATGGGTTAAAAGGGATTTTGGGATGAACACAGTCACGGACAAAATGAATAGCATTTCTGCAGACTGTGGTGTTTGAAAAAGGTAATTCAAAACAGGTCAGGACGGTGCCAGACTAAAATGCAATAAGGATTATTGTTATACACATCACTTTATGGGTAACCCAGAAAAACAGATTGCACGTTTACTGCGCAAATATGCCATCACCATGACCCCCAACCTCACCAACACCAAAAAAATACCATCACAGAAGTATAATTTATTTCTTGCCAGATCTCAACTGTGAAGTCAAATTTGATTCTCAGAGAGTTCAGTTAATGCATGATGTGCTACACCACAGAGAGTGGGAATGAACTATAGAAGAGAGAGAAAAAACTTCTTGAGTATAGATTTCAAATTGTTGCCAGCTCTGTGTCTCGAGAGCAGAGGGTGGAGTAGAACAAAGATGAATACAGAATCTGTTTTAGCCCGCGGGCGTATTCCCTCATGTAAATAATTCAAATGATTATCAAAATTCAAGCAGAGATCAAACCTCACTCTTCCCCTTTACATAATTTCAAAAGTAAAACTACTCTGTCGGGTTCCTTTGATAAATAGTATATAGTCTCTCATTACAAATTGAAACGAAAAACAGAGTTACAGCTCATTTTGTTTTCTCTATCAAAGCTGCTCGCATTTGTGTTTTCTTAGGTGTACAGCGTTCTCATTAGAGTCGCTTACTGCTGCTCTGAAGAGCCCAGCATTAATTTTAGTGTGTGCAGCATATTGAATTTGGCCTCATTTGTACCTTGCACATAGTGTGTGTGTGTGTGTGTGTGTGTGTGTGTGCACAGCTTCTGTTTTCTTACTGACAGCATTCCGCACGCATGCCCTCATTCCCACCAGTCCGCAAGACGGGTGAACGATTGATAGCGTACATGCAAGAACAGGGGAAGAGACCATTTTATTAGCCCGAGAAGAGCACTGGAAGACAGCCAGACTATTTAGGTAAATCAAAGATATGATTCAAAGATGCAGATCTTTGGGGCTTCTGCCATTATGCAAATGGCCGTGCTGGGGGTTTCATAACCCCAGAGCCATCAAAGTGAAATTGTTAAAACTGTGTTTATGGTGTGAAAGCGTTAGATGTGAATTTCACAGTTAATTTATGATGCCGCTAAAAGTCATAAGCTCAGTGGCAAATGTAAAGGAGTTCTGACCCTATAACCATCTATTTGACACTTCACAACTGATGTTCATTTGAGAGAAAAGGACACTTAAATGTTCATACAGGGCTTCTTTATTAGCAACTAAAACTTATAAAGTAGTGCAAGTCAGTGCATCTTATCCTAAACCTACAGTGCATGGCCTGCAAATGGATCTCTTAAAAACATCTCATCACATGGGATAATTACATAGCTACTGCATATAGATTATTTGTGATAATGCTTGCATGATTGTGGAGTACATTAACATCCTCTGTTTTAATTCAGCAAAAGTAAATTGATATGACCAATGCAATTTAGATAAAGGTTGCAGGTGTGGAATATGCAGGGCCTGCAGAACATTTTAGGTTAAAACAGCATCTTGGCAGGGTGTACCTGTTTAATAGAAATGTCCCTTAAGGTGGTGGATTCCCATAAAGTCTGCCGAGCAGCTTTGATGCCCATAGGTCAGTGATGGCTAATAAGAAGTCAGTGGGGGACAGGGGTTTTCTCACTTCTCTCAGTCTTTCTCTGTCTCTCCCGCTTGCACTCTTTCACTCTGTCCATTCCTGAGATTTCAAGTTTTCTCTTTTTGTAAGACTGCCGACCCCAGAGTAGTCCTTCTGTATTGTCTTTTCACATCCAGGTACTCGGTGCATGTACCCTTTTTTCTCTCATTAGTTCCTTTCTGAACATAACTAACATATGGCATTCGTATTTAAGAGATTGCCTGCCATGACCTTCCATGCCCATGCTAATTAGGCCCCTGAGCTGCATAGGCTTCTTACAAATGCAGCCAGTGCTCATAGAAAGAGAGGGACAGAGAGAGAGAGAGAGAGAGAGAAAGATAGAGAGAGTGAAAGAGAGAGAGAGAGTGTAGGGGCCTGAGCTTATCAGGCAATGGGCACAGGCACCCAGGCCTCATCCGTGTCGGTTTCAAAAATTAACATTTCGGTTCATGTGCTTCTAATAACCACTAACCTAGCCGAACTGCCGACCACCTCTAACACAAAACCTCACACACACACACACACACACGTACATGTTCACACACACACACACACTCATGCACCCATGTCTGTGTATGTGTTTCCCCTGTCCTCTGTCACCTTCCACAGGAAATGAACGTGCCCGAAATTACTTTGACCCGCAGTCGTCGGCAGAAGCCAACCCAAGGCGGTTCGGGACAGCAGAGGCCAGTGCGGAAGATGAGCTGGAATTAAGTATGCCATTTCTTTTCATAATAGCTCCCCCTTAGTTCATTAAAACGGGGTGAAAAAGATCATTCGCGGCCAGTCATGTCTACCAGTGTGGGGCTGAGGACGGGGGTATGTGTGTGTGTGGGGGGGTTCACTCAGGGATGGGGGGGCTGGACAGAGGGACGGTCCTATGTAAATACACTTGCTGATAGACGACCAGATAGGACAAAGAGCCGACTGTCATTGACGAAGGTCGCGTATCATTGGTCAACTCTATCTCCCTCCTATGCTTCCCTGAACTTCCCTTAAATGACGGGGGATCCTCGTTGCCATATCAATACATGCCTCCCCCACCTCTCCAACCCATGCCTATTAAAACCATGCTCTTGGGAGCCAAGTAATATGCATGTTATAATGAAACAGGGGCTATTAACAGAAAAGCTATTTCACCTGTATCTTTTGGACATCACAGGCCTGTAATAGCCATGGAATCCTCAAAAACAGAGTCTTCTTTGATAATGGCTAGGCCGTCTCAGAAGAAGTATGTGTGTATAATTCGGTGTATTTTGCATTAATATGGAATAATCTTTCGCAGCTGAATAGTTTTTTTTTCTTCCCAGGAAATGAGAACCACTGCTTATTTCCATGAATGTCGTATTGGAATATTAGCACCATGAAACCCAAATAGATGTAGTTTATTGTGCGTGGTAAAGATGGTAAGAGGGCCTGATGTTATTGGAGATTTGTATGACATCAAACAGGATAATAAAATGTGTCAATATCATAAAACCTGTAACAGCGTCTCCCACCTTCTAAACAGAGTTCCTAAATGAGGATGAGAAGACGCTTTATCACAAACTATCCCAGATGCTTAGTGAGGATGACGCTTCAACCATCATAGATTTGCCAGGTAATGCAGACACTTATATTTCCTGCTCTTCAGTTTTACTAATCAACATCAGTGACCCAATATCAGTGAAGAATAGTCAGGTGTCTTTAACTGTGTGAGTGTTGATAAACTGATGATACACAAGGCAACTTTTTGAACAGTGTTGCTGATCAGTATTCCTTAGTATTATTGGGTACATTCCCACTGATATTGGGCCTCATTTTTTTCTGGAGTATTTAACCAGAGCAGGCATGTTATCAAGATCAATAAATCAGAACACACAACAACAACAGCAACAACAACAACAACAACAGCTATAATTTATCAAGGCACCCAAAACGCTTTAGAGTGAAGGGGAATCTCACTAACCATCACCAATGTGCAGCACCCCCCTGTTATGTACGGCAGCCATATTCGCCTGAACACTCACACCAGTTTAGGGTGATATGGTTGCCCAGTTACATTGCTCAAAAATTGACCAGCGCATCAGCACCTTAAATGCAGAAGTCCAATTCTGCTAATCAGCATGGCATTGAGTGAGCAAAAGAGGCTCAATGAACAATGTCAGGCAGCTTCTGTCACAAGAGTCTTGTAATGTGGTTCAGACTCTAGACTCTGTCAACTGCCTTGAGACCATTTCAGTTGTTAATTGCGCTATATATTCAATAAGTTGATTTGAATTAAATTAAGTTTGACTAACCAAAAAAGCTATTGGGTGAGCTAACTAGGGCCAGTGAACAGTGCAGCAGGCAAGTCTGACACCTTTAGCCATGCTGGATGTTGCGTCGCCATAATGCAACGAGCTTTCCCCTTCGCTCCTCGGGTCCATTGTGTGGCGGCGGCAGGCATGCCGTGTCCCATTAGCTGTGCCTCATTTGAACACGCACCCAAACAGGCAAAAATGGTGGCCACCATAAGCCGCCATTGTTCTTCCTCTCCTAGGAAGACAAGTCGCCCAGGATCCTGTTGACTCGTCGTCGCTCTCGACGATGTAATTCCGGCACACAAGTGATGGGCTTAGGCCGTGCGCGACACGCGAGGATGCAGCCGGCTGGTATTATTACGATTGTTGTGGATTTAGCTGGGGAGGCGAGATTAGCAGACAGGGCCATTGTCTCAGAATGTACATGAAATCCTGGAGAGAAGCAGGGGAAAAAAAAAAAAAACAACAACAGTAAAGAGGATCCATTCAGGATTAACAGTTTTCACACATGGGAGAAAGACAGAGGGAGAGAGAGGGAGAGAGAGAGGGTATTGAGTCGGAGAGCAGAGCTCTATTCCTTCTGCATTGTCCAACCAGGAGCATCCAAGTGTGCAGCTGGCTGCCAGTGGCCCTCTTCAGCGGTGGCTACAATAGACTTTTACACAATCACTTCACCCTCTCCCCCCCCCCCCCCCCCCCCCTCCCACTGGCGCAGGCTGCACACAAGGAGAGGCCTGGGCTTTTCTCATAGCAGTCCCCAATGCTTTGTGGTTCCGTCGCTTTTCTCTGTCTTGCCCTCCCTCCCACCCTCTCTCTCTCTTTCCCTCTCTATCCCTCTCTGTCTCTGTCTTTCTCTCTCTCTTTTTTAGCCTGCTAAGACGGGCTCAACACAAAGCCGCTTTATTGGGAATGAGCGGGAAGAGGCCTCATTAGCTAAAATGGACACCGTCCAGTGCCTAGACATCTTAAGTAGGATTCCTCAATGACAAATCCCGCAAATTCATGTTTTCCCCTGTGTGGTGACAAATCAGTATATTACACATTACACGCTTGGTTCCTTCCCAGTCTAGAGCTGGCCTCTCTCATCAATAATGACTAGGCAGTATCACAAGATTCCTATTTATATGAGCACAGAAATTCAGTTCATAACAAAGCATTGCTTGTGTCTTTTTAACCAGTTTCTCTAAAGCTATGATTTCCTAAACCCTCACTGCAAGTGCAGATTAAGCAGTGGTTAGGTAGGGTGACTCACTGCACTTTGTGTTGCTGACATCATGAGAACCATGTTATTCTTTTAGATCTGCAGGAACATTCCAGAAAGAAAATGTCAATAAAGATCCCATGTGATGATGTTAGCTATATTATCCGACTGTATAGGAGCTGCCACAGTCATAAGGGCTGTTTGTCGACCCCGCACTTTCCAGGATGAAAAAGTGCAACCTGCGTAAGCTGGAGGAAAAGAAAGATAGGAGCAGACTCTAGCAGCCACTAGGGCTGACCCGGGAGCTTCAGCGCCACATCAGGGCCAGATTGGCGCCAGAGATTGCTGTCTGGGAGTTTGTCGCCACCGTCGCACCACACACACACACAAACACACACGCGCACACACACACACACACACACACACACACACACACACACACACACACAAGCACACACACATTTCCTTGACCTCTAATGAGCCATTGCGGCATTGGCACTCTCTTGTTCACAACACACACACACGCCCAAGCATGCGCACACACACACTCACAACTCTTGCTCACAACACCGTTCCCTGCAACTCACACCAGCAGTATTTAATGCCAGAAGAGAACATTAGTGGCACGATGACACCCGGCCATCATTAGCTTGTCTCTTTTTGATTAACTCTGAGGTTTAATTAAATCTCTTAATTTTGTGTGCACAAAACTTGGCACACACACACAGAGACACACACACAAAAAGGTGTTTGATGAGGGCATGACTCTATTCTCCTTTCAAGGCCCTAAAGCATGGAGGTGTTATACTATAGCTGTCCCAGGGGAGATCTACAGTGTGTGTGTGTGTTTGTGGCTGTGTGTGTGTGTGTGTGTGTGTGTGTGTGTGTGTGTTTGCGCGCATGTCCGTGTGTATGTGTGTGTGTGTGTGCACATGTATGTTTGTATGTATTGTCAATACATGAGTTGGTGTGTGTATGTGTGTGCATGCACTTATATACCTGTATACATATGTGAGTGTGCCTACAGTATGTTTATATGTATACATACACATGTGCAATTAGAACCTGTCTCTGTTTGCATGTTTGTGTGTGTGTGATTGCTTACATGTATTGTACTGTATATGTTTCCTTGGTCATACCCACGTCTGTGTGTGTGTGTGTGTGTGTGAATGTGTCTGTGTCTGTGTGGATGTATATGTTTGTATGTGAGTGAGTGAGAGAGAGAGAGAGAGAGAAAGTGTGATTATGTGTGTGTG
This sequence comes from Alosa alosa, assembly GCF_017589495.1. Lineage (NCBI taxonomy): Eukaryota > Metazoa > Chordata > Actinopteri > Clupeiformes > Clupeidae > Alosa > Alosa alosa. Next base: position 30,846,081 of record NC_063204.1, read on the forward strand.
AGAGAGTGCCTGAGTGTGTATGTCTATGTACATGTATTGTATATTTTCCTTGGTCATACCTATGAGTGTGTGTGTGTGTGTGTGTGTGTGTGTGTGTGAGAGAGAGAGAGAGAGAGAGAGAGAGTGTGTGAGTGTGTTTGCATGTTTACATGTATATATGTGTGTCCCCTTGCTCATCCCCTGGTCTGCAGGTACAGTGCTGCCCAGCGGAGGCGAGGAGGCCCAGGAGACGCGTGCGGTGGCGGTGGCTGGGGCCTGCGGCTCTGTCCCGGCTGCGAGCAGATGGAGGGATGGCCTGAGGCGGGAGGCGGAGGAGGGGAGGGAGGAGGTGATCCCTCGCTACGTGGAGCAGCTGAGGGAGCGCGTGCAGGATGACATGATCCCGCTTGGCTGTCTTTCTCTGCAGCAGGTCAGAACCACAAAAGAAGAGGGATCTGTGTCAGGACTGACAATGCAGACGTACACACACACACACACATGGACCCATACATATGCACACTCACACACACACACACACACACACACACACACACACACACACCAATATACAGAAACACATACACATACACACACACACACAAACACACACAAACACACACACACACTCACCAACAGTCATTACAGGCCCTCATTTGTCTGGAGTTCATTCTGAAGTGGGACAGATTTGGGACTTCAGCTTATCTGGAAATGCAGCTCCATCCCAAACCAGTGAGGGAACAGTATTGAATAACTCTTAATTTCTTTCATCCCTCTTTTCTCCTCGTTTAGTCATTGTGGCCCAGTTTCCTTTGCATTCCCTTCTTCTTTTCACACAAACGCATCAGAGCAGACTAACTTTGCCTCCAAAGTATTCATTTTGCTGCCTTCGTGCGGCATACTATTTTGTGACTCTTCATCATTCCTTTTTTTCCATTTGGCTTTGTCAACAATCCCAGCGTCCTTTCAAGAAAACTAGAGCGTGACTGTTGTTTCTGTGTGTGTCCTTTGTGAAAACAGGGGATTTTTTTTTGGAGTCCAATAGTAAACATGTGAAGAAGCTTAGGAAACGTCTCCCTTCCATCCACCACATCAGTCACCAGGGTGAAAATGAGAAACATTGTGCTTCTTTGTCAAAAACAGAGCGCCACTCCAAACATTATCAAATGCATAACTAAAGTGGATAAGAAAGAAATATTATCCAAAGTTATTTATAGTCTCGTAATCTTTTCTTGGCGACTTTGTCGAAACTGAAAAAGAGAATTAGGAGTTTCACATTGAAGAGCGTCCGCACAAGGAGAAAGTGAGAAAATTGATCCACAATACAGTACGTTACAGTGGATCAGATGTTATGGTAGATCTTGAGTCATCGCTTGCGTGGAGGATAATCAGCATTATCTGTGCATAGTGGTGTTTTTTATTCCTCCATAAAGGCGTTGTCGCTCTCCAACTGTTTCTTCGCCCACTTTGTATTGAAAGAGCACATCATCCACTCAAGCTTCGCACATCTATTTTGGAAGTATATATTGTCTTGTTTCTTTCGCTTTTTTTTGTATATAAATTGTTCTTAACGCACAAAGCCTTTATGCTCCTTCACAAGAGTCTTGTCAGTCAGTGGCTACAATAGCACCTTCAATGGAGGAAAATTGCTGACTGAATGGTATCCCCCCTGAAATGTTCATCAAACGCGGCAGTGGTTATGTCTCTAGGGCCTGGCTTGGATCGATCGCCTGGAGATTGTATTACCGCGCTGTTGTTTAGGCACCGCTGCTTTAATTCGCACAACCGTTATTCCCTCTCTCAGTCGGGCCCGCAGTGAATGAGTGTTTCCGCTCTCTCTCTCTCTCTCTCTCCCTCTCTCTCTTTTTTTCTCTCTCTGTCTCTCTTTCTCTTTTTTTTTGGCAGGAGGCGAACACAGGGAAAGGAGGGATGTCACCGGAGAGGGAGTGGGCGAGGAAGCGAGGACTAATGGCCTTCTTAAGGGAGAATGCAAAGGTACTGAACTGTGTCCAAAAAAAGGGAAGATTACTCGAGGTATGTCCAATGGGATTTGCTGAAGGTGCTGCCTGTATGTCTGAACTCATTTCAATTCTCAATACTGAACTCAGGGCCAGATGTACGTAGATTTGCAAACGCAGCGTAATCAGCGCCATGGCCAGCTCGCAGAAAGCGCACGCTGAGCTTCTTCAGTTTACGTGGTATTTATCAAACCTGCCGTTCATCAGGTAATCAGCGCCTTTCTCCGCCCGCTACCTCAATTTGCTAACGTTCACAACTGAGCGGCATACTTCAATCACAAGCGCAACTGAATGAATGCTGATGACAACATTAAAAGGAATCAAACGTTTAGTGATCATGAAATAATACAATACATGATAAGATGTCAACAAGCAGGGAGATAATGAAGAGCAGTAGTTCTACTCAAACTACTTGTAAACAAAGAAGATTGGTCAAATCTAGCAAGTAGGAAAGTTTAAGTGGATGACGTGAAAGTGAAAGTAAGACATTCGAAAGGCCAGCGAAAGTTAAGGTTTCTTTTGATATAGTACAAAGACGCAAAACTGGTAGTGACTTTGTTGTCTTTGAAAGTTTCTCTTATTGAAGTATTTAACCGCAATTTTGATTAACACCGGCGTTTACAAGGCGGAAATATTTTGTGCACTTCCATGGGCAGTTTTCGTACAGAGGAATACCTAATGAAGCGCATTTTACGCTTCTCTCATCTTTTTACACAAAACTCCCACTTTTCCCCTGACCCTCCTATGAATGCATGAATGACACGGAAAAGTGCAAATTGCCATTCTCAGTTTCTGCGACAGGCAGTCTGCAGTTTTACCCAAGTGCGGCCTGTTTGTACGTACCACGCCATGTTTTTACGCGCACATTGCGAGGAAAATATGCCTCAAGTGGGTGCAAAAGCAAAGTACTGTACATCTGCCCCTCAGGCTCACCTACCTGCTCTGGTGAATGGTTGTGGTCAGGCTAGTGGCAAGATTTGGGTGGTCATTTTTAGATGAATAAGGAGTTGCAGTGAGACAATAACCATTGGTCATATATGATGTTTTCTTTTTTTTTTTAAGTTGAATTCATGAATAAAAATGCTGTGCTTGACATTGCCATAGTGTTAAATGATCTCTGCCCTGCCTGTGTTTTAATGTTCTAATGACAAAGGAGTCAGACTGCCAGGGACAAAATCACCAAGAGGAGACAATACTACAGGACAAGCTTTATGCATCATTTCAACGGTATATTTCATCTTGTAATGTGTATTTACCTCACTATATGCGTGCGCACTCACACACACACACACACACACACACACACACACACACACACACACACACACACAAACACAAACTAGCACATGGTCACACATGAATACACACACACACACACACACACACACACACACACACACACACACACACACACAGAGTCATCCATTGATGATATCTTTTAAAATAATAATTTATCTATATCTTCAAGTAGGAAACATAAACATTCTGCTGACATATGTGAAGGCTTGCTACGCTCTGTTTTGCATTGTATTGTCTGTCCTGGTGCGTTTCGGCTGCCGTGAATTGCCTTGGGGGGGTTGGAGAATCTGTCCATATCATTGGATGCAAGGGGCATCAACTCTGCTCCATCCACTTCCGACTAGGCAGAGGGCTCGACGCGTCTCTGCAGTCTTCGCCTCCAGGCTGGAGAATGTTTAAGTTTTTAATAATTGTGCGGCACCACACTGGCCATCGTAATAGAATCAAGTAAACACACATCAGCCTGCGTGTAACCGAATTGCATTGTGGGCCACGAGTGGGACTCCCAAGCTGTCAAAAGATTGTGGATAGATAGGAACGTGTTTAATATATATATATATATTTTTTATTTTTTTCTCCATACCAGATGACCTTCCCTCTGTATCCTTGGCCCTGTAAATTTCTCCTCGTATCATCACTTGGTGGCTATTAGACATTATAGACTTAATGCACATTGCCTAAGGCTACAGAATCCGGGATTCAATGGGAAATGATTGTGGAGCTGGTTTGGAAACGGAGGTCAGTCAGACTTAAACCAGAGCTCTGAGGAGTCGGAACACACCCCCAGCACAATGCTCTCGGCAACAAACCTGTATTTTAATGATGGGTCTGGACAAAAAAACACTGCTGCAATATAAATTTTATTTAGCATAAATGATTTGTTTGATGGGATGCAAACTGCAAAAAAAGAAAGCAACTGCTAACAACATTTCTTAGTGATTTTTTTCTTTTCTGAAAGGGAAGTCTCCTCTGGTAGGGAGAGGCGAGGGAGAGCATTGCTTTATTTTGAAGAATTAAGCAAGGAAGCAAGGAGGCAGAGCGGAGAGTGTGGCTTTATTGCATTAGGCCAGATAAGATTGAAAGGCCAAGAGGCGATGTGGGAAGAGAAAGAGAGAGAGGGAGGGAAAGAGAGAGAGAGAGAGAGAGACTGTGTGTGGGCGTCTGTGTGTACGTCTGTGTTTGCAGTGTGTTATTAGATTCACTGCTGTTGGCTACAAAGTGGAACAAGCGAGAGCAATATGCAGGTGGCTGTTAACACAGTTAGGGCCTATGTGTGTGTATGTGTGGGTGTGTGTGTGCTTTGGCAGAGCGGAGGGACGCTTGCTGAAGGCACTACGTGAGCAAAGAGGGGAAGTCATCACCAAATATGGACAGCTCACTGTTGCCACAGCGATGGATGAGCTGCCACATTCCTCACCTATGGAGCCAGCCCTTCACTGGCAGGTATATGTCCTGACCTTTGACCTCTAGGATGACCAATGAGGAAACAGAAATATGAGTTACTGGATATTTGTCATTTATGTTTTGTCCTGAATTCTCCCCCTTACCCCCCTCTTGGTTGTCTCTGCTTGGTTATGCATGCAGACTGAGAGGTTATGAAAGATGTGTTTACGAAGCAGGAATGATTTTTACCAAAATGCTCAAATGATGTAATTATGTGAAACCTTCAAATGAATGGAAAAATGGAAAGTGTCAGCAGTGCATTTTTGTTTTGCTCTCTTTCTCTCTGTCTCTCTGTTGCTCTCTCTCTCTTTCTTTCTGTTGCTCTCTCTTTCTCTCACACACACACACACACACACACACACACACACACACACACACACACACACACACACACACACACACACACACACAAACACACATGGCATCTTCCATACATATACAGTGCCCACACAAAGACACACAAACAGGCCCGAACATAAAAGGCTTTTCAGTGTTTACCATTTAGAGCAGAAATTACTTTTCCTTTTTTCCTTTCCTTTCTCTCTCTGTATTTCTCCCTGGTGTGTAAAAGCCTTTTTTATTTACAAAAAAAGAGGAGGGAGGGAAGGTGTGTCTGCCTGTTTCTATGTGAGTGTCTGGGTGGGGTGTGCCTGTGTGTGTGTGTGTGAAAGAGAGAGAGAGAGAGAGAGAGAGAGAGAGAGAGAGAAAGAAGAGAGAGAGAGAGAGATATTGTAAGTTGAGGATGGAGGCTGGCTAAGGCCTTGCCGCCACCATGCAGGCTTAGCGATGTAATGAATCTTCTATCAGCCCTTCCTGCCTGGGTGACAACTCGCTTTGAGGAAGGTTGTAAATGCAGGAGAGATTGTGGTATAATTCCTCAGACTGGCACTTCTGCCCCCCAGTCTCCATTCGATTATCTCCCAAATTGCTGTGTTTCAGGGAGATAAAGATTTTTTATGGCTTGCTGACTTGAAACAACCAGCACAGCCAGGAAAAGCAATGGCCAACCTGCCATGCATAGTAATTTCATTGGTAAATGACAAAATCTTTGTTTATTTGACATTTCCAAAATTACTGCAGCAGATGAATCTCAAATATAAAATGTCACATTTGGCATGCAAAACTATGAAAATATATTTCTGTGCAAAATTCATGGAGGCATTTAATTTAGAACGTGTTTAATAACCAAGTCTGCCTGCATCACTAATCCTGCCTCGAGGTCCTGAAAAGATTGTCATATTTATTCACTGGTTTTTTTCTTCTCTCCCCCTTCTTCACTCCGAAGCCAAAAATTTTAAGGGTAAATGTTCATTGTTAATTAAGATTTACTAATTAAAATGAAAATAATTAACGAGAAAGCTTAATCTCCGAATATTAGGCTATACTTAGAAAGAAGTTTTTGTATGTGGCATTTCCTCAGTATGAAGAGAGTGCGCTTTTTTTTTTTTTGCTTTGGTGATCTGTCACTGTGGAAGCCTGAAAAGATTCTTCGGCGAAGGACGCCTTCGTGCCAAAAAGAGGGGGAAGGGGGCAAGAAAACAGCCGAGGATGTGTGGCTGGCTGCTTTGATCTCATCTGTAGGAGTGGTGTAATGCTATGGCACTTTCGGCACAACTACGGCTCCGGGCAAACAAGCCACCTCTGATATGGAAAATTGGCTCACTTCACCTTTTACCTTCCTGGAAATCTTGACTTTTCCATAATGTGTGAGTGCAGTATGTTTGAGTATGCGTGCATGCTGTCTGTGTATGTGTGTGTGTGTGTGTGTGTGTGTGTGTGTGTGTGTATGTGCGTGCGTGCGTGCCTGTTTGTGTGTGTGTAGGTGTGGATGTGGGTGTTCATTTGTCCATCTGGGCCAGTTCTAGATCATTACAGTGTAAGTGAAATGCTATCTAAATTATTCCTCAAAAAGCTTGGCTCGTGTGATATCAATATGCTGTTCCTAGGAAGCAGATGTACTGATAAAGTCCAGCCACACAGAAGCTGCAGAGAGGGCAATTGCAGAGAGAATTGTACATATACCAGAACAGTAATGCAAATTGCAGTGGGGAAAAAATGTGTGTGTGTGTGTGTGTGTGCTGTGTGTGTGTGTGTGTGTGTGTTTGTGCGCGTGCACACTATACAGTAATATACAGTATGCAGTAAATACGTAATAAATATTTTCTGATTACCCCCTGAACACCCCCCTTGTGGGGGATTGGAAGCCATAACCTCCTGGATATGGATGTGTGGGCTAAACCGCTTTGCCACCAATTATGCTCGTCTCAGAGCGGCCTAAATTGTCTTTTTGTCGGATGCCCTCGTGAAAGACGCTCAAAGAGGAGATTGGGCCGCATTACGGCAGGGCTCATCTCGGCTCTCAGGGCTCGGAGCGCGCAGCTCGCAGCTCTTTAGCGTGGCACGCACAGGCTTCCCCTGTGGTGGCGGGCACTGCCAGGCATTCCACATGCTACGCCCGCTGGTTCGGGATTAACCAAGAACCGGGAGCGGGTACCACGCATCACGTCAGACCGTCTTCCGTATGTGTGTGTGCATGTGTTTGAATGTGTGTGTATATGTGTGGGGGGAGAGGGGTGTCAATTCATGTTTGTGTGTGTGTGTCTATGTGTTTCTGTTTGTGCAAATGAGAGTAGGGATTTCTTTATAGGGATGCGTTGAATTTCTTCCCCATTACTCCTGGAGGTACTGAGCCAGTTGTGGTTGGCTCCGTGGTTGTACTTCCATTGTGAGTTTATGTGTGTGTGTGTGTGTGTCCATACATGTGTTTGTCATTTAATGGCAAGTAGGAGAGGACCATAAGTGAAAAAAAGTATCAATGAATATCAATTTTCAAATCAATTCAGCTAAATGGACATTTAACTTGATTTTTGACAGCAATTTAAGCAATTTGTACTTATGAATCACATTTTGTTTTATTGTTTTTTGTTGCATGGGAGGGGAGTCTATGTCTCACAGGTTGTCTGTTTCCGTTTTATTTGTTTGTTGTTTTTGTCAATGATGGCCCAGCAGACAGATGATAAAGCTGCCATAGTCTGTAGAATGCCCTCCTACTCTTTTTCCATACAAGCTTGCTGCTCTCTTTCCACAGGCGCTAATGCACAAATAACAATTCTCCCTCTCTCTCTCTCTCTCTCTCTCTCTCTCTCTCTCTCTGTCTTTTTCCCATTTCACTCTCTGCTTCCTGGACTAATCCTCACTATTCCTGGCCCCAAGACTTTTTCATTTTCTTTTCTGTTTATTTATTTTTATTTACCTTTTCTTCATCTCTGTCAGAAATCCTTCCTCTTGGTTTAATGCCAGTATATGCTACATGTGATTCTCTTAGATTATTATTCCATCATCTTACAGTTTTTCTCAATGGCTAAAACTTCTCTCAAAATTGTCAACACAAAACCCCATTATCAAACTTCATTCATGAAACCTGACACTTCTTGCAAAATCAAACAATTTGCCTCAAAACAGTTTTTACCTGTACACAAAACCAAACAGTGTCTTCAGATCATACTCAAAGCACTCAATACAAAACCAATACATCAAAAAATGGAAAGCATGATGTTCAGGGCATATAACCCCTGGAGAAATATGTATTGTTTACAGTACAGTAAATGCATTTTGCACCTCCCAAAAAAGAGGGGGAAAAAGATTGCAAAGATTACTCTGTGGATTCAGCATTTATTGTACATTCAGTACAAATATAGTTGAAAAAGGAACTGGAAAAGAATTTTCAGTATTGTAAATGAAAAGTGCATTACAGTACATTATAAGGACTGTAATGTTCAGCAACCTGTTTGCACTCTGAACTGGCTTATATTGGTTGTGCCACATCATTTGAAGCAAGTGTGATCAATTTTAAGTCGTGTTTAATTTAAATGACATCTGTGCTTTATTTGTGTTAACTTTTTGCCACTAATGCTTGCCATTATGTTTCACAAGTACATCACAGTGCAAAGTGTGTTTTATTGCATGAAAATGTGTTTAGAGTTTTGCAAAACAGTCAATGAGATCTGCAAATTGCATTTCAGTGGGTGGAAATTGATTTATTCACTAAACGGGTTAAGGCCCCTGAACACTTCATATAATATTAATATGGTTTTGTTTTTTTAACTTGCATTAAAACACTGTCCTGCGGTTTAAACACAATGTGGCTAATACACAGAACATTTCTGTATAACAGTTGACTCTATAAGCATTTTCTTATGCAGAGTTTTTGTGTGTGGCACAATTTTGACAGTGAAAAGTTACACATCACTGTATGTGGGAGATTATAGGAAATCAGGATTCCTATTTACTGTGTGATTTCACAGTATTGTTTGTACTGTAGTTTGTTGCCAGGCCATGTCATTCATCGTCAGGGAAAAATACTAGTATTATACAGTAATACTATTAAAATACTATTATTAAACAGTAATACTATTAAAATAATATTATTATACAGCAATACTGTTAAAATAATATTATTATACAGTAATTGAAAATGTACCAAAGCCAAAGTGCCTGACAAAAAAACTGTAATACTATTACTGTATGTTATCTTAGCAGCCTTTGATAGAAGATTTAAGACAGATTTGGCAGACTTCACAGACTCATACTGCAGACAGTCCCTTAATATTTTCTAAACCATCACATTTTTGTAAACATCCCTAAATTTCCAGTCCATGTCAGCCATGACCCTGTCCTTAACTCTATCCCTGACTCTATACCTGACACAAACACATTTCCCTGGGGGACTGAAAGTGTACCCTAACCTTGTGTCTGTGAAAATGTGCACTCCTTATTGTCAGCAGTTTGTGGTTGAAAAAATGGAGTATCAAAATAAAGTGGGACTTGCGCTTAACCGCCCCCCGACATACACACACACACACACACACACATTCTGTTTGTGTATAAATTTGCTGCTTACTCTAGATCCATGAAAATACCCCCTTGTTTGGTCTTGGAATGGCTTTAAGCAGTAACATGTTGGCGCACTGCACACTTCCTAAAATGTTTACAGATTATTTGACGGAATGTAAATGTGTACATTAAGCCACATGTTGCAAAGTATTAGATTCATATTTCGTTTGTGACACGTCGTGCTAAAGATCACGGCTGTTTCTCGGGAAATGAAAGGGGCTGTTTTTGTGAAGGGGTGATCCTGCAGTCCTTAGTGGAGTCGTAATGAGTATCAGTTCTTCCGATGGAAACCGATTCCATCCCGTCCCTTTAATCGTAAACACACCACACTGCCCAGTATGGGTGCTCTGAGACATCAGGAGTTAGAATGTGTTTTCATGCCAAGACCCATCGTTGTCGCTAATTGCGCCCATCTTCATTCTCACATTAGCATACTCTTGTCCTTTGTATCTTTCTTTTTCTTTCTCCCTTTCTCTCTCTCTCATCTTTCCCTCATCCTCCTTTCATCTCTCTGTCTCTCACTGTGTCTCTTCAAATGAAGCTCAGCTCATTCATTGTACAGTATCATATCGGTAGCGACTTCTGGCCCAGAAAGCTGTTTGGCCAGCTGTTGGTAGAATGTATTGGTTAACTTAATCACCATGTGCTTTTGCTCTTCCATCCGATCTGTGTGTGAAAAGTAACTGTTGAATTACTGATCAAATGACTGCTGGCAAGGTAACGATTTGTGTGTATTTTACTGGCTCTGTTGTAAAGGTACATTTTACAAGGGATGCTTGTTTGAAAAGTTTATCACAGTAGATTTACCTTACCTAACCTTTAATAATAGGCATATTGGGTGTACATGTTGTAGATAAAGCAAGACAGGCATGCAGATACAAGTCTAAAATGTTTTATGTAATTACACTTTGTAGTACTATATAGCAATGTAATGATGCAATCTAATACAAAGTTACATTTAAAGGATTGAAATATTGCCTGAACATGTCATTCATGTTGTCAACATGTCATTCTGCAAAGAGAGCTTCAAAATAGATTCAGTTTTGACACAAAATACATATTTTTCCATCCACATAAGTTGTAATGTAACTGTTTTGCCAGAATCTTTCCACGTCATCACTCAATAAGAATCAGTGTATTGTTAAATTGACCTGCTTGTTACTTGTTGGCTAAACTGAATTCTTGGTTGATGTGTGCATATTAGCATATTAGCAGTTACATATGTATAATCCTGGATCCCCTTTATCTGCTTCTATGTCTCTCCCTGTCTCTCCCTTTCTCTCTCCTGTTCTCTCTCTCTTTCTCTCCTGATTTCTCTCTTCCTATCTCTCTTCCTCTCTCTCTTGTTCTGTCTCTCCCTCTCTCTCCTATTCTCTCTCTCTGTCTCTCTCTCTCTCTCTCTCTATCAGGTGGAGTGGGCCCACACTCCACAGCCCATTGAGGTGCGTCTGCATGGCCTGCGCGCGGTGCGGGACAAGCTGCCCAGGGGCCAGTACGCGGTGAGTGTGGCCTTCCACAGCCAGCTGGGCGGCCCTGCCCTGTGCTGGTCCCGCCTGAGGGAGAGCCAGTGGGCCAGCACCACCACCACGGAGCCCGTCGAGCACCGGGGCCGCTTCTACGACACGGAGCTGAACATTAACCAGAGCATCTACGCCGTGAGTACAGCACAGCACAGCACAGCATCACCAGGAAGAGCTGTGTGCATGTTGCTCGCCCCACTGATTAGAAATATGATATCATATAAGTCAGCACAATATAAGGCCTCAAGATAGGAGAGAGACAGAAACTAATAGCAAAGCTTGGATTAGCATAGCACTGCTATAGGATAACAGTGGCAGGGCTTAAGTCGGTGGTTGTCACTTGGGGATCTCTAATCTGTGCTTGTCAGTAGAGATATGTTGGTGTTCTATGGTTGTGTTGAGGAATTGTAGCTACTCTGGTGTCACCCATAGAGTTGTTCCGATTAATTGGCTTGTGCAGAGGAGTCATCTATGGTTGTCACTATAATACTATTACACTATAATACTATACAGTTGTCAGTAGAAAACCTGCTCCTGTAATAACTGCAATGTTGAATTAGGATTTAGCAGGTATTACCTTCGCTTAACACCATACTGAGCCAGTTCAGCTACCAGGAGGTGGGATGCTGAACCCCAATTATGTCACTATGCTCCAGCTAGGTCTTAAGTAGTGTATAAATTAGTACTCACTTTGTTGCCTGCAGGCTATTAGCCCACCATGTAACACATACTGCTGAAGTTAGCTGTGTGGTGGCTCTGCTGATGGGACTTAGACCAAACTCATCCTCACACTCTTGGTATGGTGGCGGCCTCATTTCATCTCTGCTCTCTGCAGAGCACAGTGTTTTCTCTACGGGATAGGATAAGGACCTAATGTGATTTGGGGCAATTCTGAGAAAGCTCATTCAGTCAGGGACCCCAATTTATTGAAACAACGCAAAGGCACAGGAAAGGGATGAATGCAGTCCCCCCCCACACCTCACCTCCAACACACACACACACAGACACACAGAGTGAGAGACCAGCAGAGCAAAGTCTGGGATGTGAGGAGATGAGAAATAAAAAACACATCCTTCATCTGAAAGCAATTGTAACATCCAAAGCTTCTTGCATTAATATACTTTCACGTTCCATAAGGGGGCACGAGATGGGGTGGGGGTGAACAGGGCGGGGTGGGGGGGTTCTTTGAAGTGAAATCCAATACGGCATTTGCTAAATGCTATCTTTTAAAACAAACAGTGCTAATGTGTCAGATACAATCACAATGCACAGCTTGCCATAAAGTGTAGCAGCAGAATGTGCTGCACAACCCCCCAAAGCCTTTCTTCTACTTTACAATACTTTATGCACTGGCTGCGAGGTAATATATAGATTTGAAGAGGTTATGAAAAGTTATATTAAACAGTAACTGTGTCCATGAGGGTGGAAAGATGCTGTATTAAAATGGGACGGTGAACCTGCCTGTCTTTTGACTTGAGGGAAATCTAGTATGAATAAAACAGGAACTTTTCAAACATGCCATTTAATTCATGCATGTAAATCATAGCAGGCCATATATATATATATATATAGAGAGAGAGAGAGAGAGAGAGAGAGATAGCGAGAGATAGCGAGAGAGAGCGAGAGCATTGTGTTTTATTGGAGTGAAAATGAAGTGCAAATACTGTGAAAAATTTAGTGTCTCCTTTTGAGGTCTGAGGGACGCATCTTATGGTTTCATTTTGATGAGAGGGAGAATGTCAGAGCGAGAAATTCAGAGTGTTATTGGACATTTGATACATCTTCTGAATAACTGAATAAATATTGGATTCGGTTCTTTTGTTGTTTGTTCTGACATTCGATTTTCATCCATTTCCATCAATTTCATCAGTATGCTATATACTGCATTTAAATGACCAACATCATTTGGTTTTTATAATTGTAGGGATAATTTTGAAGGCTTTTAGCTGAGTCCATGAAACACTGACAGAAAGGACTGCCAAATATGCAAGACTGTCTCATCAAACCCTGCTTGGTATTAAAAAAAAGAAACAAAAAAACAAACTTACCTAAAAAACTCAGTATTCAACCACCTTACGATACATTCTGCTGTTTATGAAAGGGACTGACAAAGGGAGGTTTAGATTTGAGGGTATTTCCGTAAAGATCTACCCACTTTGCCTTTCATACTGGTTCCTGTGTCTGTCCAAAGACAGTCTCCGAATGGGGATTGTGAAGACGGCCTTGCCGCCTCACTGTCCGTGCAGTCAAATCGCTTGTGGGTGTATTCACCAAGACCCTCTCTCCTGATAATGTTGCCTGGCACTCTTCCTAGCCATAAGATGGTGTGGGATGGCACGGGAACTGAATTCAGACCCTTTCCCTTTCTTTCTTTCTTTCTTTCTCATCTGTGTGTATGTCTTTCTCTCCGTACCCTCCTCTGTATCTCTCTCTCCCTCTCACGCCTTAAGAATGTGGGATCTGATTCTGAGGTAAAAGGTTTAGTGCGGCATTGAGAATGCCTGGTGTCATTCTTCCATCGCTCAGACAAACCCGTTTCGTATTTTTAGCCACGTACGTCGCCGCCGCCGCTGCTGTTGTCTTGTGGAGGGGAGATGTTGTGCAGATTTTGTCGTTGGAGGCTGTCAGAATTGGCTCTGGCCCCCATTCCTCTACACTCCTCTCCTCTCCTTGCCCACGTCTGTCGTGTGATTTTCGGTCGCCTCGTTATTTTTCTGCCGTACAGGAAACAGGGAATTAGTAACAGTAGGAGGAATGAAAATGAAGGGAAAGGAAAGTCAAGCGCTTGTCCTCCTTCTCTCCTCCTCCTCTTCTCTCTCTTCTCCTCTTCTCTCCTCTCATCCTTTGTGTGTAAACCCCAGGTGTTAATAGGAGCACTGCACTTCAGACTGATCTGTCTTTTAGATTTTCTGCGAAAGCAGAAAGCATTGGACCCAAAGTTTTTTTTTTTTTTTTTTTTTTTTTTAAAGGAAAAAGGAATGTTTACCTCAAGTGTGATGCAGCGTTGTCCAGCCCTCCTGGTTTTTAGAGTGGAAGGCAGGAGGAGATAAGCAGAATCTCTTGCATCTTTGCCAATCATGATTCTTTCCCCCTCTTTTTTTGTTCTTTTCCCACGTCCATGGCTTTCTTAGTCATTGTTCTAAGCCCTCCGTAGTTCCTTCATCCTCTTAACCAAAGGCTTTTAATTGAATTTCTCAAAGATGGAATGAGACCAGATAAAATAAATCTTGTGGAAGTTAAGTCTTCTTATCCCCATGTCTGGGCATGTGGGCTTTTTTTTCTTTCTTTCTTTCTTTCTTTCTTTCTTTCTTTCTGTCCTTCTTTCTTTCTTTTTTTTTTTTCTTTTTCTTTCTTTCTTTCCTCTCGTACTGCTTCGTAAATGCAGAGGGGGGGGGGGGGATCACAGGTCTGTTTTTGATGAAACGTGATAGTCTAATAGTTTAATGGCCAGTTCCAGAAGGCCAGTGCACCCAACACTCCAACCATGTGGCTCTCCTTGTTCCTCCACCTGAGTACCTCCTCCACATCCACATCTAACCACACAGGCCTCTGAGACTGCATGTCCTCACTTCCTATTTACAATGATGGCACAGCACCCTGCCTATTTTCCCCCTTCTTCTTCTTCAGTAAATTAATAATATGAAATATTTTTCAATATCCATAATATGCAATATTATGCCATAAATTCTATCATGAGTCAGCCGGAGCTCTGTAATTTCTCAGGTGCGAACGCCAGGCAGATTAGCATGGATACACATGATTTATGTGATAAAACAAGTCTTCACCATTTTCCATTACCACTAATAGAAGGATGAAATATTCCCGCTGGTGATTGATGAAGTTCCAGGCGCTTCCCTGTCAGTTCATTTTTTAAGGTGAGCGTGGCTCTGTCTCTAGCTCTCTGAGTAAATAAGAATCTGTGTTTGTTAACCACCACAACTGTCATGCTTGTGACTCGTGTGTGTGTGTGTGTGTGTGTGTGTGTGTGTGTGTGTGTGTGTGTGTATGTGTACATATGTGTGTGTCTATACGGGGGAGGGGTCTCTTCACAGACAGCACATATGTCGACTGCTGTTGGGTTTATATTTGAATTTTAATAAATTCACAGTTGTTTTGAATCACATTTGTGCACTGTATGTTATATGTCCTTAGTCAATCTTTCAGCATCCCTTCACTTTGCAGACACGAACACACAGGCAGCCATTTAGAACCGCTCTCCGCAGTTGCCAAAAACAGTTGGCCCTCAGAGCACTGCCTAAGACATGAATGTGCATCATACAGGACACATTGTTTGGTGCTGAATGTATTCTTCTGTCTGAGCCATCAAGGTTTCCCTGCAAGGGACATTTTTGGAGAGAAGATGCCTTGAAAAGTCTGTAGACTGCTGCATGAATTTAAGTGAAAGTACACTAAATTGGACCTGTCGTCTTAACCCTGGACCATAAAAAACAACAGCTGTACCCAAATGCTCTTGCACTCTCCTTGTCTGTCTTTCTCCCTCTGTTCACACTCTATTCTGCTTGCCTGCCAATCATTATTGTTTCTCAGTGCTTCCCACAGAATTTAATTATATGTGTGGTGGTAGGTTTGCAGAATTAACTTGAATGCAACAGTTTTTAACAAATTAGTGCAGCGTGGTTATGATGCTAACCAGATTTAAGCACAATTTAGTACAACCTGGAAAATCATTGTGTGGTGGTCAATGTTGATATTGTGGTGGGCTGCCACAAATAAGTCAATGTATGGGAAACACTGGTTTCTGTACATTTGTTTTTGCGCCATTTTCTGTCTGATCCATATTGGCATCTGATGTTTTGTTGATATTTTAGTGACAAAATATTGAAACCTAATTTATTTAAAAAGTTAAAACAACCCATGTTTTGATCTATATACATTTCAGTAACTAGATTGAGTGAACTAGTGTGATACTAATGCATTGGTGAGCTATACAGGGTTCCCACGGGTCATGGAATTTCTGGAATATCATGGACTTTTTATCATTTTGGGGGCAAAGTCATGGAATATCAGGGAATTTTGAATTCAGAATTGGTGTGTACAGTATCTGGTTATTAGCTTTACTCCTTGCTTGAGTACTGTAGTTGTGGTTAGGCCAACTTTGTTCATTCAATACCTATTTATTCATCTCTCGCTCTAAAAAAAGTAAAAAATTCTTGAATGCTACATGACTGTTTTGAAATCTTGTACCCTTCATTATAAAGTAGGTCATGGAAATTTGGTTATTTTGTCAGGGAAAGTCAGGGAAAAGTCATGGAATTTTACATTTCACTTCGACAGTGCGAACCGCCCCGAAGGGACTTATTTTGCCAATAATGACCGGCGTTTTATACATTATCCCGCTTATTACATGGCTACTTGCCAAAACGAAATAATAAACTTCCCACGATAGCCTACATAGCCTAGCCTATTTGTTACCGTTCATCGTGGCATTTGATGAGAAACATAGTTCGCAACAACACACGTTGAACTTGAATCAAACATTCTTTAGAACACAGCTGATCAACCGTCTGCTTTCACCTTTGAATGTAGTTCCAGTTCTTGCGTAGTGATATGAAATACCTGAAGTAGGAGCACAAACTCCGTTGCCATTGACAGCGGTAATTATATGTTTGCAGTGGTAATTACATGAAAATATTTTACCGTAGAACTTTGGGAAAGCCCATTCAAGTCAATGGAGCGTTGTACAGTACTTGCCTTGTGAAGAGCCGTGTAATAAATTATTCTATTGTTCACCAAACAAGCTAATGTCTTAGTGACAAATTACACTGGAATTGTAGCTTTGTTTAGTTGCTATGAAGAACCAGCTCACATGCTTATTGGCTTTTAACTTCAAGTGATCCATTAACAGTCACATGGCAAATGTCTTGCATGCAAGACAGAGAGTTTGATATTCTGTAACTCGAAACATGTTGTTATTGTTCCCTGAAGTAAAAGCAAAGTATAGGCACTGTATGTAGAATTGAGTCTGGATTTAGAATTAATTTGTCTTGCTTGTGTGTCCAGCTTGGTGCCATGAAGACAGTGGCCTCTCTGCCCTACTCGTCTCATGGTCCTGTCCCCCTGCTCTTGTCCCAGGTGCTCCCGGCGCCCTGTGATGTGCTGCCCTGCTCCGTCCTCCTCTTCCGGCTGCTGTCCCTGCCGGGCGAGTGCAGCCATGTAAGCGCCGTCGTCAGCTGGGCCGCCTTCCCTGTCTGCGACGCCTCCCTCTGCATTGTCCAGGGCAAGTTCAAGAGCCCCTTCCTCCGTGGACGTCCTGACCCCAACATTGACCAATTCCGCAAGATCGAAAGCCTCGTGTCCACTGATGTGGACAACTGGCTGTGCAATCTGTATTTCCAGGTGGGTTCAGGTGCTTATAGGGAAGGAGAAAAAGTTCTCTGTGATGTTGCGGTCAATCTTATGAATTTTATTGCATTACATATTTTTTTTAGGGGTAGCATCCATGATATCCATGATATAGTCAGGGTTTTATATCCACCTCTAGGGTTGCTGCTGTTTCTGTAATCTTCCTGTGGCCAGGTTACCTGTCTCACACCTGATTTAACTAATCAAAGAGAGCTCTGGCATTTATCTCATGAGCTCCATCAGGTGCCTTTGAGCCAGAGGGGTAAAGCACACACCGCTGTTGGTCCTTAGACCAAAGACTGAACAACAAGGCTTCGTATTCAGTGCTGGGATTTTTTGACCGTAGATGGTCACCTTGCCAATTAGCCAATGAAGTCACGCTCCTGTTGATTAGTGTTTACGTCTTGGAAAAAACTTTATGTGCTTGCGGGGCCACCGTAGTCACCCCTTACCCGGTTTGAACCATTTTTTTTGTTGTTGTTTTGGGGAGAGAGCGGGCAGGGGTGGAGGGGGGTATTGGACGTGAATGCAACCGGGGCTTGTGTGTGGTAAACGGCTTTAGCGGTAAAATGGGAAATTGTAGCCAGATTGTAAACAAACCACATCTTTGCTAAACATATCCGGATGCATTTGAGCTGATGCATTGATCCCATTACTCAACAGCCTAATTGAGTTAAAAGGCAGAACAATAGTTTCTCTCATCACAGACACTAATCTGTTCCCTCCATCTCTTTGTTATTGTTATGAGCATTAATCATTTGTGGACCACCATCACTTCTGTACTGTTTGGACGAGTAAGCTTCTTGCTTGTGAACGAGATACTAATAATCACCAGAGATCATTTGTCAGTCATACAAAAACAATGAGCAGATTGAAAAGAAACAATAACAATATAAAAAACACTCCAAATATTAGCAACAGTTTGTGCAATAGCAGAATTATTATTTTCTGTAGTATAACTAGTGTATCAGGACTTAGCAGTAACATTATAAGTGCTAACATTACAATATTAATAATGTAGTAATAGCATGGGAGGAATAAAGGCATTTGGAGCCAGTGGTTCGCTTGTAGTAGCAGAAGAGATTGTATAGGATGTTTTGTATTGAATGAATGAATTGGGGTAGAGCAACACTCTGGTGATGGTGGCATTAACAGCTGCAGAAGGAAAAGTGAATCAGCTGCTACATCAGGTAAATGTTAATGAAGCATTATCCCTTACGTGTGTGCCACACACGTTCATGCACATATGTGTCCTGTCTCTCTGTTGTCTACACTGCCACCTCTGTCGAGACATGCACACACACACACACACACACGCACACACACAAACACATGCACACACACACACGCACACAAACACATGCACACACACACACACACACACAGGTGAAGAAGCTCCCTCGAGGCAGCCATGGGGTTCCGGAGCGCAGCGTGGCCCTGCACATCCCTCCCCAGACCCAGCCATGCTCCAGCGAGAGGCCGGCCCCCTCCTCCTGCTCCTCCACATCTGAGCCAGGTAGGGCGCCAAGTGCCCCAACCCGGGGCACTGCATGGGGCAAATGCCACTTTAATGCCACCCCCTAGACAGGTGACAGGGTGGCAGGTTTCAATAAAAACATGTGGTGCATCCGCTGAGGCAGTCACGCAGAGCGGGTAGAGACATCACAGAATTCTGCTTTGTTTAGCAAGGGACTAGTTAACGTGAAGAATATTCATGATGTGGATCGAGGGATGGGGGTGTGTTGTGGTGTTGTTCCTCACGCCAACATATGCAATATATTGACTTTGGCGCTGACATCAGTCAGGGTAGACCTTTCCATTTTCTTTATTTTTTTTCTTTTTTATTTTTTAAAAAAAATTTTTAATCGTGATTATTGGAAAAACTGCCTTCCACGAGGCATCTTTGAAACCAATTGTGTTGACATTCGGCATTACGGACCCCCGAAAGTAACTGGAGTGATCACGAACCGCTAAAACAGAAAACAAAAAACCCAGGCAAAATGTGGCAGAGGGATGCCACTAATAGGAACTCATTTAACCTCTCCCTCGTCTATTTGCATACTGATATTTTCAGCCTGTGAGCGCTCGACGTTTGTTTGGGAAATAACAGATGAGTCCCGAGGATCGCATGCTGAGATTAAAGTCATGAAACATGTTGCATGCATTTGAAAAAGGGACACTTGAGTACGAGCTGAATGCTGAACGGGTGATTTGGAAGCTCATATTGCACGCAAGTATTAGCGAATGCAAAAACCGCAGCCCCCACCTAAAAACAAATTGGCAGTGGGGTGCGGTGGAGGGCTGGAGTACATTCTGTCACTGTTGGACACATTTTGTTTTTCCCTGCTGAGTCTGTCACTGAGCTGTTCGGCATGTCTTGTCGCTTTCCCCCTTCTCTGTTGTTACTCCTCTTTCGCTTCTTCTGCCTGCTGGTCCAAGAGGAATACACACATCTAAACACTTCATGCTTTTTTATAGGGATTAAGTTACAATGTATGCCTCAAAAAATAGACGAAGACACATAATCAGGGTATGTTTAATTTGGCAAGGGGAACTCAAAATGACACACAAGTTGCTCTGGTCCGTCCACTTTACACTTTACTGTTATTTCACAATATTTAGTCACGTAAAATTAGATGACTATAAAATAGAATTATTTCTCAACATAAACATGAAAGTTAAGCGCAGCTCACAGTAGGCGTGTGTATAGACTGTCGCCACTCTTTTGCTCTCTCTCTCTCTCTCTCGCTCTTTCTCTCTCTCTCTCTCTCTCTCTCTCTCTCTCTTTCTCACACATGCATCGGGCAATACAGTCGGCTCCTTGCTTAAAACACTCTCCACGCCGTGCAACGGCCCATCTCAGGTCATGAAACATCCTGGCGAGAGCAGTGGTGACGGCGTAATCAAACACAGTGCTCATTTGGTATTGATCTAGCACAAAAGGGACCCAAAGCCTTTGTTATTAATACATCATATATCTTTTTTTTGGCAGGGCTCATCTTTATTTAACAGTGCCGGAAGAGAGAGAGAGAGAGAGAGAGAGAGAGAGAGAGAGAGAGAGAGAGAGAAGAAAAAAGTTTCTGGGGTGCTCAGCTTTAAACATCACACAGGCTTTTTAATTACAAATGAGTCGTGACAGGTCTGCTGGGTAGCAACCTGGCCCATTTTAAACGTGATGCCAGCTGACAGCTCCGGAGTGTTCTCAGAGCGCCGGAACATGTGGAAGAAATTGGTCTTTTACATTTCACAGCTTGTCACTTCCTCTCCGCTATGACCTTTGACCCCCCCACTGAGATCCTAACACCCCAACGAGAGAAATGTCCCCACACTGAGGCACTCTGGGAGATTTATGTTCTCTTGTTTCTGCTCAGGTGAAAAGAAATTCTAAAAAATAAATAAAAATAGAAAAGATACATTTTTTGCAAACTGCAAAAGAAGTACCGGTACTAAATGTCTAGAAGAAGTACATTTTGAGGGGTAGAGGGTTGATATTGTGGAATAGGCAGAAGTCAGGTAAGGGGGGCAAGCTTGAGAAGTGAACCCTATCTGAAACCCAAATAGCAGATCAAAAGGTGTCCCTCGCGGCTCGTCATGCTGGGGGTTAGGTAAGCCGAGCTGACGTCTGTGTCACATTTGCATACGGGCGCGTTCAGGTTGCATTACTCTGCTGAGCAGGTTACGCCATTCAGATGGAGAGATGCCTTCACGTCGCAGACCAGAGATTGGAGAGACAACCTCAAATGGAAATGTAATTTTAGTGTGGAAAAGTAGATCTTTGTCTGTCATCCAAGCTGGGAGGCTGCTGCTGCTGCCTGGACTTCCCATTCCTCAGCCTTTCCTTGCTGCCAGGGCACTGCGGCTTTTCACAGTAATATCGCTGCTCCGTAAACCTTTAACAGAACCTCTGCTCGAAGAACAGAACAGAACCTGCCTCAAGATAACAACATAATAACATTTATCTCAATGCTGGAGAATTGCTTAAATCATATTAAATGTCTAATTATTTAAGCAGTTACCACCCACTTGGAATTGTTTTCTCTCTTTATAAACTAAATGACAGAAAATAGCAAAAAAAGTCCCACAGACTGTACTCACCATTCTTTCCTCTGCATAAGACAACGCTAGAGGCGTCGTGGGTTAACTGACCTTTCACATTAACGGAATGATCCAGTTCCACTGGGTTTGTTTGAATTCAGACGACTAATTAGATTAGCTCTCCGCATTCTGATTGCCCCCACAGTGTATCAGTAACCACGGTGGCGTGGAGGATCGAGCTCGTAGGTTGTCTTTGTTGCTTCCCCGTAGCCTTGGGTGCGCGCATGCATCATCATAAAGTGGCCCTTGAGCTCAGTGACAATTTCGAGGATTTTCCCTAACTAGCGTCTCGGGCCTGCTCGCTGGCATACACAACGGCGACGACAACACACTTCCTCCCTCTGGGGATAGAATATACATTTTTTTTATTTTCCTTTTTCTCTGCATCTTGAGTTGATCTCAAGATCATACTCTCTCGATCATGTTGGAGCTTTACCCCAATTAATTTTCCACTGTCCGCTTTTTTAAACGGACTCTTTAACCTTTGCTACATCAAAGTCTGTTTGCATAGATGCCAGCATGGCCCATGAACTTACCCCCATGCGGTACAATTGATAGAGTGGGACAAACATACCCAAGGGCTTCTCTTTGTTAATGTGAAAGAAAGAGAAAAAGCAACAACATGTTCTGATGTGACATATCTCTCACAATGCACATTTTTTTTCACTATGATATGATTGTGATTAAATGCGCTCAAGTGTTATTTAAAAAGACAAACCGTGGAGACCGACAGTTAATATCAACAGTGGCCACTTAGACATAAAAAAAGTCTTAAAATGATATAGCAAATATGTAAAATAACGTATAAGGTTCTTAAATATTTCTTTCTTCAATCATGAAAACTTACAGCTTTCATTAGCATAATGGTGCCTTTCCCATCACTTTGTTGCCTGGTGATTAGATCTAATTGTTGACCTTTGTGCAGTCATTACTGAAGTCATGTGGTGTGCTTATTTGGCCATCTTTGAAATCAAGCGTGGTACTCAGGGGTAATCAATAATGCACTGACCTTCGCTTCATGGCGAGTTTGAAATAAAGAGAGGTGCAAGGGGGCAATTAGGAGCCTAGGTGTGCCGCACTGAGGCCCCGGCTGCTCACCTTTCACTGGCAGCAGCCTACACGGTGGCCTCAGGCCTCACACACACACACACACACACTTAGGTATACACAGTTACACATACACACCCACAGACACACACACATGCACAAAGGGAGTGAGAGAGACACAGTCACATACACACAGTTACACACAATGTGAGTGGGTGAGATATACACAGACATAGGCTCACATGTTCAAACACTCACACACACAGAAACACACACACACACACACACACATAATTACATATACATAAACATTATATCACACTAATACACATTCTTGATGCATGATTCTGGACTGATAGGATACATGCAATGCCTTAGTTGCTTTGGATAGAAATAAATAAGTTGCACACTTTCTTTAATACACACACATTACGCAAAAATGGCATGGACATGAAAATACTCACACAAACTCACAAGGCACCTAACCCCTCACAGTCTCTCTCGTTAATAGAAACAGACACACATACACAAACATGTACAGACATATATGCACACCCACATGCACACACACACACACACACACTCACACACACACACTCCCTTACACATATATGCACATACACCCGCAAACACACAAGTGTCCAGGGAGAAGCAGAGGATAACAAGGAGCCGTTGTTCGCAAGGAGCCTTCCTCGAAGAAGGCTAGGTTACGGCAGCGGGCTCGTGAGTTCATGGCCATAGCCTATAGCTGTCAACACAGCGCTAATTCTGGCCCAGCCGCACCATCTGAGTCTCGGGCGCTGGACGTGAGTAATTAAAGAAGAGGCTGCCGCATTGAGACTGAGATCAGCACCAGTGCTCCGTTTCCCACTGAACACAGAAGGGGCCACAGACCGGGATGATCCCAAACTACATTCACACACACACACACACACATGTACACACATGACCACTGAGTACAGGGTGTTAAAGGAGAGAAGCAGCCCTGTATACTGTATATTTGGGGCTTACACAGTTCCTGACTATCACAGCCAAAGGACTGGGACACAGGGACAAATAATCATGAACAGCTTCTGAATTTCCCTCAGAGCTGGAGATAGAGTTATCTTACTGGTCTGAAGTGTGACCGAATTAGACACTTCCAATGTACTGTAAGATATATATATATATATATCATAAATATTAACTTTTTCAGTGTACATCTCTAACCAACAAATGGAGGAAAGTCAGACATGAAATCAGATTCTAGTGTAATAAAATGAACACACTTGGATTTACTGCAGACATGAGAATAAGAAAGAAGCTCCATTGAAGAAAGTGATCCCTGGTTACATGATGTTTATTGGTGTAATTAAATAACTAGTTATGTAATCTCATCAATACACATACACATAATTTCTTATTAGAAATAATGTATCTGCAGGGTCCACTGCCTGTGAGTCTATTTGAAATCTTGGCAACCTTTCCAGATTGCTCGCCGTCTCCAGCCAGTTCAAAGTTAGTGCTGTCATCATAGCTGGTACGGCACGAAAAATACCCAGCAGATGATATTGCATGACTTTACTGTACATACAATAGGCCTTTCAGTCGAATGTCTAAAAATAATTTCCAAACGTCCCACTTCTTGAATAACATTTCATAGACCTTTTTAAATATGCCACAGCATGGGTCATTGACTGGGCTCTTTTCAGGGACCGACTCCCTCCTCCCTCCCTCTCGTTTCTCTCTCGCTCTCTCTTTCATTCTCTTTATTTCTCTCTGACATTTTCTGTAAGGAAAACTCAAGACATACTGTATGCCTGACTTGCTGTTTTGTGGCAAACCAGTTAAGTTACTGTAAACGCACACCCTTCTACATGTCTGTCTTGCACACAGGCATCTACCTCAGAGCGTGTTATGAAATCCAGTGATGCTACTCTCTGTGACAGCCTAACCATGCAAGTGGAAATGTGATAATTACGCAATCCCTTAATGAAATGAAAACTCATATCCCCTGCCTTTGAGAAAGAGAGGGAGAGAGCAGATTTAACCCTATTACCTTGTAACTAGGCGCAGCAAATGTTTACCACCCAAAATAAATAAATAATATAAAAAAAGTGGGTAATTAAAACTTACATATGGGTGCAAATTAAATCTAATGTCAGTTCCAAAATGTGGAAGAGATGTCAAAATCCTGCAGAATCCTCGTACCATTAAACCTATTTTAGCCTTTAGAAGCCTTCCTGATATGTTTCCTATATTTAAAAGTTATTATTACTGATATATTTAATCCTGCAGCGAGAGAAAAATTATATCATTGGGGAAGTTTCCATATTTATTATATAGATGTGAGTGGCTGGAGCTGTGAGGAGGAGGGGAAAAATGCAATGAAAAAAGTTTCTCGTCGTGAAATTTTTACATGTATCAAGCTAAGGTTTACTTAATTAGACGCTTGAGGCAAGGCAGGAAGCCTTTTTTAAATTCTGTGAATGTTAATATGCTAAATAATGCAAAACCCCGGCTCTTCAAGCATGAGACACACATCTGGCAGCTTACCATTTAAATTACAGGAAGCAAAAGAGAGAGAGTGTGTGTGTCTGTGTGTGTGAGGGAGAGAGAGAGAGAGAGAGAAAGGGGAAGAGAAAAACACTTCAAAAGTAATTTTCCAAAAGGAAAGAAGAATGAAGAAATGTATTACAACTAAATTTAATTTCTTTTTCGATTTTTCATCATGTCTAATTGCGTGCATTAGAGCGATCGGAAGCCAGAAGAGGTTGGACTGAGAGATTGTGTGTGTGTGTGTGTGTGTGTGTGTGTGTGTGTGTGTGTGTGTGTGTGTGCGTATGTTGTGAAAGTTTCGTCATTCCACACTGAGAAGCAGTAATATGTGTCTCCATCTTGGTTGTTTTTTTGTGAAATCATCAGACAGTTCAGTGGAACTGATTTACCTATTCAACCCCATTCCCAAGAAAAGGGAGGGGATTTTGAAAATGAACAAAATGCATTAAAAGGTTTTATTGTCTTCTTCTAAAGTGTCCCCATATCCCCTCTGTGTTATACAGGCAGATACTGTGTATAGACAGTTTTCTTTTTTGTTTCATAGTTTTGCCATAATATTGCCATCTTTTTCTGAATGCACGTCCATATGTTTACTCAGGGCATTTCTGCAAATTAACTCAATGCTCAGTCAATTTCCTTGAATAAACAACAAATGGTTATTTACAAGATGCATCAGGACATCTAACGAAGGGACAATATGTTGTCAAATCTGGTCTGATCAATCCAATCTTACTACTGTGTCTGTTATATATTTCATTTGTTTTAAGTAGTTACAGTAACACATTTGTATTGTACACTGTATTACATCATTTGTGAATTTAGTTTGTCAATAGTGTCTATGGGCAGCCGTGGACTACTGGTTAGCGTTTCGGACTTGTAACTGGAGGGTTGCTGGTTCGAACCCCGACTAGTAGGCACGGCTGAAGTGTCCTTGAGCAAGGCACCTAACCCCTCACTGCTCCCCGAGCGCCGCTGTGGTTGCAGGCAGCTCACTGCGCCGGGATTAGTGTGTGCTTCACCTCACTATGTGTTCACTGTTCACTGTGTGCTGAGTGTGTTTCACTAATTCACGGATTGGGTTAAATGCAGAGACCAAATTTCCCTCACAGGATCAAAAGAGTATATATACTTATACTTACACTATTTTCTGTGTATTTTGTACCTTAATAGTTCCTCTCACGAATACATATGTATATATTATATATACAATAATATATTCCATTCACAATTTATTAATGATTATCTAAATTGTATTTTGTATCTTTTGTAAATAACTAGGGTTTCATTTTGTAATTGAAAGTTTTGTTTTTTTAAATATTTACTAATTGATTTCCCCCAATGAAACAAGCACAGATTGTTTTCCCCACTCCGTTCATTCCAGGCAAGAATTCCTCTGGAATGCTCCCAATCCCTGGGCGTTCGGAAGAGAAAAGTGATCCCTTCACAGCCAAAGCCAAGCCTGGAACGCAGCACAAGGTAACAATGTGATTTAGGAAACAGTTGCGCCTTGGAAATGGGACCCCCTCCTCAGCCACCCCTCTCCACCCCACAACCAGCACCTCCTACCCCGTCCCATCCACCTCCCCTCTCGTTATTATCTGAGATTTGTCAAAATACATTTCACACTAACAGGTATTTTTCAGCCTTCAAAGCCAGTTCTGATCTGCTTGACAAGCCAAAGCAGCTCAAATTCTGTGAAATCAGCAATGCCAGCAAATCTCCCCTATCCTCTATGTGTCTGTCTCTTTCTCTGTCTTTCTCCCCTTCTCTCTCTCTCTCTCACACACAGACACACACACACACATACCATGTCTGTCAGTCTTTCATTGTTCATACACACTTCTTCCTGTGCTCGGGAGGGCTTCAGCTAAATTAATCAGGGGCCCTTACGTTACCTACCTGAAGTGGTAATTACGCAACACGCTCCTGTTCTTCTTCTTTTGACCCTCCTCTTCCTCCTCCTGCTGCTGATCTTGCATTGCCATCCGCCATCACCCTCTGCAGTCTAACACATACACCACACCCCCGCATCCGATCCCACCCCCTCAGACCCCCACCAGCTGCCCCTATGGGCCCCATCTCTCGGATGGTCGTGCTGTTGCTCAGAGCAGGATGATGCCCGTGTTTACCCACACACACACACACACTCACACCAAGCGCACACACACCTCATACTCCCACTCTCATTTCCCCTTAGCTTTTGCTCACCCTACAGCGTGCCTCTCCATGCATCCCAGCCAGAACACACACACACACACACACACACACACACACACACACACACACACACACACACACACACACACACACACACACACACACACGCACACACCAATGAACCTCAACGAACACACTCAGCGATGTGTTTTTTTCTCGAGTCGTTTACTGTACATCAGCGCTGAACTGAATTTAGCCAGACCTCCCTTTTCGCCAATGGCCACCCCAGCGCTAGACCCCAGTCCTTTCGCTGTCGTAGTCGTTGGACAGCTGGCCCTGCATCCAGGCACTTGTGTAATGATTAAACGCCATGATCTCAAACCTGACCTGACCTGGGTGCAGCACATCCTCCTTCCATGGCTTCCAGGGCAGCTCGACCTACCGGGGAGTGCTAATTAAAATATATTCTTTCCTCTTCACCTCACTCTCTCTCTCTCTCTCTCTCTCTCTCTCTCTCTCTCTCTCTCTCTCTCTCTCTCTCTCTCTCTGTCTGCCTCTCCCAGAGGCTTACTGCAAATCGCATTGGAAAATCTTCTCTTTAAGATATCCCCACAAATGTATTGTCCAGGGGGTGGTGGGAGAGTGGTGGAGAACATTGCTGGTTTATATTTCCCCTGTTTTTCTTCCGTCTCTCAGGCCTCCTGTGTCTATTTCTCTTTCGCCCCGTCTGCTTTATCTTTTTTTAATGGCCGCCATCATTCTGAAAATCCACATTATCTTTAGGCCAAGGTGACGTAGCGCGCGCTGAAGGAAATGGAACGATGGCCTCCTTATTTTATTCAGCTCTATTTACTACATCCTGAGCCAGGGTTAGTATTTCAGGTGGAGAGAGAGAGAGAGAGAGAAGGGAGAGGGGTGGAGGGACTGTGATTCAGGTGGGAGGCCAAGCGAGAGTGAGAGAGGTAGCGAGAGGTAGAGGGGCAGAGCGAGATAAAGCGCGCTTTCAAAACTACGGGAAACTCATTAACATGTATAAGCACGAAGGATCTCACAACTTATAGCGCAGCGGCGGCCTAAGCCCACCCAAGGGCATGTCGGAGCACTCGACAGGACGCGGCTGAGCAAGCTGTTAGCACGTTGGCGGCTTAACAAATAACATCAGCAGCCAGGGCGCTGGTGGAGGTGGAGGGAGGCAGGAGCAGCGTGGTGGTGGTGGTGGTGGCAGCGGCGGTGGTGGCAGCCCAAGTGCCTCTGTGAAATATTTAAAAGCCACTTCCTGACTGGGTGCGTCTGGCTGGCGTTTATGACAGCAAATGACTTCTCTCGCGCATCAGCCCTGTCTGCCGAAATGAACCGTATCGCACAGTTAAACACCCCACACATCACTCACACACACATACACACACACACACACACATACGCAACACCCCCTCCACACACACGCACCCCACACACACTCTCCAAACCACCTTGTGTGCTCTCTTTCCTCCGCTACTGGAGCTTTGATTAGACGTTCAGGCGTAATTTCAGTGTCATCCGTCTCTCTGTGATGATTGTGTTAAGCTTGCATGCATGTTTGCGTGTGTGTGCATCTACGCCTGTGTATTTTGTTGTGTGTGTGTGTACACACGTGTTTGAACGATGAGGGCCGTGTGTCGTGCACTGTCACCACGCTTCCCCCCTGATGAATCGCGAGTAAGGCACTTCCTGCTTTGATTACAAACGACATCCAAGTGTGTGTATGTGCGCGTGTCTCTTTCTGTGTGTTTTCATCTGTGTGCCTGCGTCTGTGTCTGTGTGTGTGAGAGAGTCTGTGTATGTCTCCCCCGATTTTCCAGGGCATGAAACAGAAGAAGCCAATCAACAAGATAAATAGCTGGAGCACCAGTTGGAGAGGGAGCCCGGTACCTCCTCCTCCTCCTCCTCCTCCTCCTCCTCCTCCTCAGCTCCAGCCTCCCGCTCTGCAGCCACGCAAACAGGAGGCGCACTGGAGACTCGTCACCGAGGAGCTAGAGGAGTACACGTTCTCCCTGCAGTGAGTCGCACAACTCATTATCAACTTTATCCTGGCGTGAGGCCCCCTCTCTCTCTGTCTGTGTGTGTGTGTGTGTGTGTGTGTGTGTGTGTGTGTTTCTGTTTGTGTTTCTGTTTGTGTGCATGCATGCAGTGCAGGTGTGTGTACTCTTGTGATAATGCCTCCATCACAAGGCCTGATTTGCATCATATGTTTGTGTGTATGATTTTTTTAAACAAAATCTGAGCTCTCTTTGAGGCTCTGTATGTGTGTGTATGTTGCTATTTATCTATTTTTGTATATTTACATATGTGTACTATTGTGTGGTCTGTTGTGTGCTTGTGTCAGGGTGTTTGTGGCTCTGTGAGTGATAATAACAGGTTTGCATAGAACAATGAAGTGTGAATTGAAGACCTTAGGAAGTATCAGATGAGCATTTATTTGCCAATCACAGTTCACATTTTTCCCTATATGTAAAATGTTTTTACAAATACATATACATGTATTTTAAACATGCTAGACTTTGATTCAGTGTCCTATCTAAAGGTACCAAAGTAAGAACACATAATATACTATTGAGCTGATAATCGCCTTTCCCCTGGTTATGCCCATTGCAGAAGAGGGGTTTGGATGGCTAGTTTTGTCGCTTTTGTCATGGCTGACAGGATTTTATATCAATGAGTGAAAAAACAAATAGCAATGCATAGTGCTTGTTCAACATAATATTCACTATGCACCAAGTACCAACACTATTATATGTGTAACACTATACAAAACATACATGCATAAACATTATACAATATACATACAGCAATACATTATAACATTATATTACTGTTACTAAAGTTACTGACTTAATTTGAATCCAGTAATCTGTTGTATCTAATATATATATATATATATATATATATATATATATATATATATATATATAATATATATATAATATGCATATTAATCTGCATGTTAATCTTCCTTGGTGCTTTAAAAATAAATTGTTGTAACATCCATTACAACTTCCAAAGAAACAAATAGAAAATGTAGAATATTATACATTTTGATATAGAATTAGACGAGCGATATTCAAAGCGATATTCAGTAATTAACAAACATCAGAAAATTGACTCTTAAGTGTTTTGACCTTCTCTTGAGTTTGCATCAAGTTCCCTGCATATCTCATATCAACATCCATACTCATTTTCCCTTTCTCTTGAGGACTGTCAAACCCTGACTCGTGTCTCATATCTACCCATCTCTATAGTATACTTTGGTGTTGAAGACATGTTTTCTTCACACAGTAGGTGTGTTACAACATTCTTTCATGTTGGCTATCGGATGTTTGTGAAAATAGTGTCCAGTGTCCCTTTGTCCCTACTGTCGCTGATAATGTGTCTGTTGCCCTCTGGTCCTGTGTAGACCATCAAACTGAAGGTCCGAATATTGGACGAGTCACTTCCCTCCTCTCCTGTAATTTGAAATATTAGCCCCAGATGATTTAATTCCTACGTCTGTCACTCTATGTATCTCCTTTTTTCCTCCTTCTGTGTCTACCTGTTCTCTCTCTCAGCTTTGCTCTTCCTCACTATCTTTTTCCTGTTCTCTCTCTCTGTGTCTCTTCTTCTGTCCCCTCTCTTTTTTTCTCTTTTTTTCTCTGTCTGTCTCTCTCCCCCTCTCTGTTTCTCTCTCTCTCCCACTCTCCTTCTTTCCCCTGTGTGCATGCTGTAGTCTTCCCCCTTACGTTATGTGACGCTGATTCGCAGAGTTACATTACAGTGATTGAGGGATATTACTGCCATCTAGAGAATCACTAGAGACTGAGCTGGCTCATTGATGAGAGGGCTTTGTTTTTAGTGGTGTGCTGTGCGCAGTGCTGTGCATAGTACATTCACAGAGAACTGAGAGCTCTGTACGAATGCATAACAGATATAAAGTCACATTCACAGCTTGAAGTCAGTGACCAGTGCTCCACCCTTATAGCAAGGATATTATGGTATAGAATACAACTTATAGTTACAGTTCATGGCTAATGATGGTTGGTTGTGAACATGTTTTAAACACGTTCAGACATATTCTGGGTTGGGGTCACATGCACTGTTCAGGGGCGCGTATATGCAACTAGGAAACACACCCCAGTACGATGGCCACGTTGTTTTAGACATAGGCCACACAAACTGACCATTTCTTTACATGTGAGTGATCTTCATACAGTGAGAACTAAAGGTCAGTGGTCCTGTCCTGTGGGCTGTGTTACTAAACGCATAAACATACTGTCCACTTCTTCCTTTATAAATGTTTTTTTTTTTTTCTGGGACAGTTAGAATTGCACCAGTGCATTATGACAGGTTCACATAAGGTCTTCTTATATAGCACACCTCTGGAAGTTTATTCAGCCCAGAAATCCTTAAGCAAACAGAGTGAGTCCTTTTCTTCAAACATTTTTAGTGAATGCAAAAAAAGGAGAAATAACAAACATATTGAAGTCTCACATAATAATTCATAGATAATTAATACACTCCCTCTCAAAAACTAGATTCATAGCAGAAGCTCCCACAGCATATAGTGGTAAACCATGCGTAAAGCAAAGTAAAAGCGATGAAAGGCTCCTGGCGTCATACTTATTTATGAAGAGACATTGAACACTGTCTGCTGCTCACAATACGCAGAACATGAATAGTGTTTGATATTTTGAAGTTTATCTGGATGGGGCAGAGCCTGTGCAATCCTTCCCCCTTTTTTGAGCTTGATTAGGTTCCTTACATTTTATCCCTCCGCAGATTTACAAATCAAAAACTGAACTGTTGGTTGCTAACCTCAAAAGCAGCTTTCCAAAACATGTGCGGCACGTTAATAACCGTAGATCATAAATTACAATTTCAAAGAAAACACAATGCTCCAAAGTGCAAGTATTGACAATAGCGGTCAATTGCGGCAGAAATTGAAAAATACTGTGAAAGTAAAAAAAAAAGAAAAAGAAAACAATCACCAGGAATGATTTGATGAGCTTCTCCCTGACTTTTTGGATCTGTTTGAAGGAGACATGAAAGACATTCTCTGACCTCATACCTCTCATTTGATGTCAGTGAGTGCAGTCCTAGCCACCTTTTTCTGAGCCATGTAAGCAAGAAAAATCAAAGCCTAAAGAAGATTGAGGTCTAATTTGGAGTTTCTCAGTACACAGTACTCTCTCTCTCTCTCTCTCTCTCTCTCTCTCTCTCTCTCTCTCTCTCTCTCTCTCTTTCTGCTTTCTCTCTCACACACACACACACACACACACACACACACAAACAGACTCTCTCTCTGTCTCACACACATACACACACAAACACACACACACACACACATTTATAAATAAAAGTATGTCTCTTTAGTTCATCTGCAGTCGTGTTTGTTGAGTGATTCATTGATGAGAAATCAGTCCTTTTAGTCATCAGGCATACACTGGCCCTTGCATGACATATTACAGAATATTAAAGTCTTCATTACAGAAAAGGGCTTGGCTTTTAATCTGCAGCAATAAAAGTTAAGTTTTAATTTATGCCCATCATTATTTTGTTATAACTTATTATGTGATCCAGTTTGGCTTGACTTAATTAGCTTCTTGATGCTACAGTATCTAACTAAAACATCCAAGCAATCTAAAAATAAACTGAATGAGTGTGTGTGCTTATTAATGCCGTTAAAAACTAAAAAGTAAAAAAAGACTTGTTCATAGACATGTTGTAATATGACTCAAGCAATATGCCATCTACTGTTACATAGTGTTCGTCAGTGCTCCAACCCATCCAGTCTCTCTCTGTATGCTTGCTCATTAATTAGACAACTGTATGTTGCCTATATGTGTGTGAGTCTGTATGTGTGTGTGTGTGTGTGTGTGTGTGTGTGTGTGTGTGTGTGTGTGTGTGTGTGTGTGTGTGCGCGCGCGCATATGTTTCAGCAATGTTACCCAACTAAATAATTTTTCCCCTTTCGTTTTGGGGAAACCTGTTTTAATCAAACTCACTCTCACATAACAATTAGGTCTAATTAGCCCAATTATCAAGACTCTAATTACACTGAAATGTACCCCCTAAATCTCATATCAATTATATCTGTGACTTTTCTTGTTATAAAAAGAAAACGGCAAAGATAAGACAGACTGTGGCAGGCCCCCCTTTTCCTCTGGAGGCCGGCTGATGTTGCCAGAATCTCCACACTCATTTTGCACTTTCAAAAGTGAGAAAAGCTCTTTTCTATTAAGAAACATGCTCCACTTATGGTTTGCCTTTAAAGAGGTTAAGCTAATTTTACATGCCGTTTGTGAATTGGTCTGCGTTTTGTTTTCTTGTTTCTGCTAATGTTTTTTTTTTTCCTCACAGTCTGTATCTATGACAACTGCATTTACTGAAATATGGAAATATCAAGTCTAAGAGAAGTGTTACTGTGCCATCTTCAGTTTCATCATTTATGTTTTTTTTTTTGTTTGTTTCCATGAATAATTAGGACAACCAGAAAATAAAGTTAGCGTGTTCTTTCCTAAGAAGTCTGGTAAGGGTCTTTATAATCATGTAATTAATGAAGACGTATTTAATAACAAATGTCTGCTGTTTGAAAACTTCCACTGTAAACACCTCTTATCTACGGCCCCTGTAAGACGTCAGCAGCCTCTCTAAATGTCCACTTGTATGATGAAAATCATGTCCAGATTTGAAATCGTTTTTAGTCCAGTCTCTAATGAAATCATTCAGAACACAGTGACCTATTTTTTTCTTAAGCACTCATTGTTGGCACCCACTCCTCTTAACCAACTCCTAGATGTCCATGCAATTTACTATATTGTCTCCCTGTGCCTTCAGTTTGGACCAGAATGTCTGTTGGGCAGACAGTCTAACTTTCAAACAATTCAAAGAGCATTCAGAGAACTATAGAAATTTTATAGTCTAAGGCACATCACGCAACAAGTTTTTTGTGGGCTTACTGTGAAATCAAAGATCATTATATACACTACCGGTCAAAAGGTAGGTGTATCACATCATGTCACTACTGTGAAATGTGAGTGAAATCCCACTCCTATGATGTTTTGTCTAATATTTAAATGGAGGAAAAACTCCTCAGAGCGGCTCCCAGGCCCCAAACGTCAGCCCAGTTCACAGCCACGATAAACAAAAACACCTGAAAGGAGAACCGCTGCCCAGGCAGCTCCGTTCCAACCAGACCAGCACTGACTGAACCCGCGCTGTGCTGAGCGGAGCAGACCGCAATCTTACCAGGGGTCAATCAATTCTGATGTAATTCTCAGCATAGCTGTGGTTAAAGGTGCCGCTGGTCACTGGCAAGCTCCTGGGGCCATTTCCTGTGCCGAGAGGCAGGAAGAGAAGTGTGAGCCCGGCCCCTGTGGCCCCCATGGGGACCCCTGAAATATATAGTATATATATATATATATATATATATATACACACAGTATATATTTAAAAAAAATGAAAACAAAAACACCAAACGACTCATGTGCTGGCCTCACCTCTCCTAGGTCACCACGAACATGCCCCCACTTCAAGGAAATGGGAGCTGTCAGCTTCCCTCGACTGTGAGCCTCCTGGCCCCCTTTGCTGCTGTCGGTCGGTTGGCGCGGGTGAGGTGGGCGATGTGATCCGCTCCGGCCCGGCGTGTTAGATGTGCGCGGCGTTCTCTGGATGAGAGCGCTGCCCGCTGCAGTCTAGGGGTCAGGCATGGGGGCAGAGGTTTGTTCTCTCCGCTACTCCTCAGCTGCCCTCATCACAGAGCGCTCTACATGGCCTCTGGTAGTGTCTATCATGTAAAACAAACCAATGTGAAAATGTGGGAAAAAAATGAAATTATACATCACGATGGGGAGCTGTGTAAATGCAAGTTTGATAGATGTTTTTTGTCTCGTGATTTTTATCCCAATTTTATTCAAAAATAAACAGCATTGCTTGCAGCCATAGCAGTGACTGGTAGATGGAGGACTGCTATATTGATTTAATGCAAGGCCAACTCTGTGCGTCTTCCTTTGTCAGTGCCTACGTAAATGAATTAATGGGATTTGGCTGGTAGAATGTTATTCTCAAGCGCAATTTGAACAGTTGTATAGCTGACAGGTTGTAACAAGTGATTTTATGCATGAGTTTTGGGATGGTAGGACTGTCTGTCAAAATACATATTTTAGCACATTAGCGTTTTCGATTTTTCATTTGCACAAGTCGTGTGGTTGTAGTGGTGTTATGCCAAACTGATTACTCTGTAACCTTGCTTGTTGCTGCTTGCCCTTAACTATTGGTATTCCTTCCCAAAGCCTCTAATGTCTTGCCACAATCTCCCCTTTATGCTATTACGTGGCTTATCCCAGCAATAATTTATTTATTTATTTATCTTTTTGCATTGTTTGCCAACGTGAAAAACGCAAGATTTCTCTGTGCAAATCTCTGAACATCTGTCTAAACACGCACGGCTGATTGAATCATATGGCATAGCCTATACACACTTACACTCCTTTTTTGGAAGTGTTATGTTTTTTAAAAAGGCTCTGGCTTAAGCAGAGGTGGTGCAGAGTCCGTTTTTTTTTCTCTTGGTCTCTTACTCCCTTCTTGTTAAGCTGGCATGCTGCTAGCAGGCTGCATCTCATCAGCGATTCCTCCTCCGGGCGATGCGGGATCCCGGCGGACGTTGCCGTATCTGAGTGGCTCTCTGGAGGCACTGGTGGGCTCCGGGGCCCCACAGCGCCTGAGCGAGGCGAGACGAGACGAGACGGCAGCGCTGAGGAGGAGCCTGCCACGGCGTGCGGGGGCCACTGATTGAAGGTTAGAGTCGCTGTTGGTGCTCCCCTGCCCACACAGAGCAGTGGGGATGAGACGGGCAGAGTGACGGGACTTTGACACCACAACACCTCCACCGGGACGCCATGAGTGTGTGGGGGGTGAGAACGTGTGTGTGTGTGAATATGCTTGTATGTGCGTCTGGGGGTGGAGGGTTATGTGTGTTTGTGAAGTTTGCTCATGTGCAAGTATGTGTGTGTGTGTGTGTGTGTGGTTGTTTATCTGTGAGCATATTTACGTGTCTGTGTATGTATGTGTGCATTCATATGTGTGTGCATTCATATGTGTGTGTGTTCTGATATGTATGCAGGTGAGTGTAGTGTGTGTGTGTGTGTCTTGGCACTGACTTTACAGCTGCAGGCGTGCACATTTGAATGGCAGCCTCTACATTGCTGTCATTCATCGTTGCAGTGACAAGACAAGCTCCCATGAATGAAAGCTTTTGGATTCCAGCATTAACCCTAATGGCTGCGCTTTCAGCTTTCTATACATTTCACTCTGGAGGATTTCCTCCAAGCGTTTGTGATTACTTGTTTCCTTTACTTAATCAGCGGGCCATTACACTCCGAAATATCATGCTGCGAAACATTGGATTTGTTCTTAAAGGTCAGATGAACACTTAGGTTATGGAAAAGCAACCTGCTCATAACTGCTGTTTTTCTGGTGGTTTTGTGATTCCCAGGTGCCCTGACAAAAAAATCCCAGTGTTTCCACTGCATTTATTAATCACTACGGGACCTGCCATTTGCATGTTTTAGTCAGTTCTGAGTACACGCAGTCCATAAAACAGCCACATGTTGCACTGATTTAAACAGCTACCTCACGTACACAAAACCCCAGTGCGTTCTCATGAAATCCATCCTTCTACCCCCCGACTCCCACCCCCTTCCAAAAAAAAGTGCGCTGTGGGGGGATTCTACTGGGCTGCACAGCTTAGCACAGCACCTCTTCTCACTCCGTAATCTGCCCATCCAGACCAACATTACGACTCATTGTTTTACGGGGACTCCTACACTTGCTTCACATATAAGAGCTGCGCTGTATTAAAAAATGAGGCAGGCAGCCATTAGTCAAACAAGGGACGCTAATTAAGTGGAACACATTTTTTTCACTACTTTTTGATTAGGTTAGAGCCCCAGCTCCGGCTCCCATCTCCTCTCCTCATCCCCTCTCAGCTGCAAATAATTCTGATAATTTGGCAGCGCAGCATTAGTATTCTAATTATGTGATGTATTCCAATTCGGTCGCTGAGTCACGACGCTATAATTCTCTTTTACTATACCCCAAATACCTACTGCTTTCCCATTTTCTCAATGAAACTCATTTACGTGAATCTCTACTGTGCCAGCATCATGTAAAATGGGCTGCTTGTTAAAAAAAAAGCTAGATGTTAAGGTAATGGCTGGCTTGGAAAAAATGGTGAAAAAAGCTAAATCTGAAGATTTTTAAGGACTCCAAAACATGTTAGCCCATTTCATAAGTGCAAGTGAATGATATCCAATCACTCAATTACTCAAACCTTTAGGGGGTCCCAGCCGGTTATACTTTACACAGCCCCAAGGGGTGTTTTTCGCAAAATATCAGAACCTGGGCATATGATTATCTTTTAATGTGTATTTGGAGAAAGAAGTCAAGTAATTTCTTTAAAATCGTAAGTTTTCAGCACATCCTGTTTTAAGTTTGACCTCCCAGGGTGAGCTGTTGCCCACAGCCAAGCTTTTTACCCCCCTGGCGCAGCAGCTTTCTGTCAGCCAGTGGTAGACCTGTTTCTACAGGTGTTAACTGTTAAAGCTAAGATAATGAACGTAATACGGTCACGTGATATTTCCAGTGTGCACATCACTATCCAAACTCTCATTAGTGCTGTGAACAAAAGGATCATTGGAAAAAAAAAAAAGAAATAGAACACTTTTCACCAGTTGTGTGGACAAAAGCACTTTCATTCAGTGATGGCACTCTGGCTCTGGCTAGTGTTGTCCTTAGTTAATCAACAGTAGGCCAGGGAAGGTCAGGTTTTTCCACAGTGACTCGCTCCAATGGAATGACATGGTTTCCACTAAAGGACCCCACACCACTTGGTTGCACTCCAACCCCCCCCCCCAATTCCACCCCACCTCCTCACTCTCCATCCTTGGTCTGAGACTTGACTCGGTTTTCCCGAAGCCTTCTCCACACACACACACACACACACACACACACATTAGATCTGTGTAGTGCAGCGTACTCCATGCCTTATGCGCCAGTCTTCTTTATTCCTCTCTCTTGCTGTATGCTAATCACAAGCTTTTGTTGTCGCTGCTGAAGCATGAAGTTGCACATGCAGGAGAAATCAACAATCGCAGCTTCTTGGCCCCAAACACATTATCTGTTGTTCTGGGTTTTTTTCCATTCTTTTAATGCGTTTTATTTTTCAGGATTGGTATGTGGAATAATGTCTTTCTGAGGTGCGAGCAGCAGGCTGCATGTAAAAGCAGCAGCATGCGCTCACCCTCTCTCGCAGTGACAACCGTTAGCAAAAAAGGCCGTCAGCTTGTCGAAGAAACAGCTATGGCTTGTCTCACATCAAAGGCCCCAGGTAGAGTTGCTCGTCGAAGGCCTATGAAAGCTGCCTTGAAGTCGAACGTGCTCTTTGGACGGCTTGGCGGGAAAATGTGGCGCAATGAAGAAGGCATACACTGTTATATTGCTAATCCTGCGATTTACCATCAATCATGAAAATCAGAGCGCCGCTTTTTACCCATCAAGTGCTCTCTGACATACCTGTTAAGTGAAACTACACCTCTCCGGAAGAAAGCAGAGGGAGAGAGACACCTCACCTCCACCATGTTACATTACTCGACATGTACAGATAGTTTGTCGAGATTGCTGCTGCCTTTGGATATGTTTGCTGTTAAATCTTACAGTGAAAGCTTCCTTAGGTTTGCATAAAATATTATGTGTTAATTCATGAACAGCATTCCAATCCAGTGCACTGCATAATGTGTATTTAAGCTCCTGTGCAAGACTAAAGCGGAGTCTCAAAGCTTTTTTCCTGTTTCCGTATATGATAAGTTTTGTATACATTGTTACATTGGCTGTTTTTCAAGAAGCATTAGATGTCATCTATGCAGTGCAACTGAAAGGAGTTAAAGCAGTCATACTATTGACTTCATTTATAATTACCCACACAATCCCATAACTCAAGTGAAATCTTTGGAAATTGAAAGCAAAACCAGATCCCTTCATCTCTTGCCAGCTCGAGGTGCTGAACTATAAACATCAAAGCTATTATATCTTCTGCTTGTTTTTATACTTCCATCTTTGCTTGGCTGTTCTATCACATTCTGATTATTGACATATAGAGTCACATGGCTTTTGGAGAAACACAAACATTCCGCCATGCTCTACGAAATGAGGACCTTCCAACCCTACAACCCCCCTTCACTCTTCCTTCTGTTTGGGGTACTGAGATGGAATCTATTCTTTGAGAGCAAAGCTTTGTGGTTTTGGCGCATTTACAAAACAATGCCCGTGGCCTGAAAAAAGGAGGAAAAAGTGACAGCAAATAACTTAATCCTCAAAATAAAGGATAAGTCCAGTCTTTAAGTGGCCCCAGATTTAGAGCCTTTAACCGAAGGCGAAAATATTTCCCAGGGTTACCTTTTGCTCTCTCTCCCCTGGAGCCGTCTTCACATAAATCAGCTTTAAAGGCAACGCCACCACCTCACTCTCTTCGCAGTTATTACCCATGCCATCTAAAAGGCTTAATACTGTACATGTCTCTGCTTGCTGCTGATGTTATGTTAAATTAAAAAAAGAAAACAGGCTTGGTGCTTGTTTCTACCTTACATAATGCACACCCCACACCCATAGACAAAGCA
The DNA here is from genome assembly GCF_017589495.1 of Alosa alosa. Classification (NCBI taxonomy): domain Eukaryota; kingdom Metazoa; phylum Chordata; class Actinopteri; order Clupeiformes; family Clupeidae; genus Alosa; species Alosa alosa. The sequence goes on from NC_063204.1 coordinate 30,886,110, forward strand.
GTCTTGAAGAATCGTCTTTTAGAGCTGGTGATTAAAGGTTATTTGCAATTTTAAACGTGCCATTTTTCGCCATTAGTTTGTCAGTTGTGCAACTATCTCGGTGAACAGCATCCTTGTGGTGCTTAAGCAGGGTTGCCTTGAAACATCTTGGCAGCTCCCCGTGTGTTTGTGATGAGCACTTCAGATGTGCCTGTGCAAGAACTCGCTGTCACATTAAATGGACAGGTTGTGATGCCGTGCAGAAAATTCAGCCCACGAGACAGAGTTCACCCACTCCAACCCCCCTTCCTCCCTCCTTCCTACTCACTCTCCTCTGCTTCTTTTAAGACACACGTTTATAATTGTAGGTGCAACGATGAAATCAATTTGGTGGTGATAACAGATTTCACATCATGTTATCCATATCTCATTGAGAAGGACCGCTGCAGAGACAGCTAAAAAGATTTTCTTTTCATGCATCATCAATATCTTCATTACACCAAAGATGAGAGTCAGCTTGGCTTTGGCATTTTTACGTTATGTGTCGTGACAGTGAAGCATCTTGCCAGTGTCTCTGACACGTTGGCTTTTTGTCTACGGCGTAATTTCGCTTTTGCAGATGTGCAGAAAGCAGCTTTGTGCTGTGCAGTGTGGAACTAGTTGTGATAGTGCATTGGGTGACAACAAGGACAGAGTGGATCTCTGAGCAAACAAACTGTTTATACTTGTGTCTGATTACTGCAGCACGATAACTTCTCACCACACTGTGTACATGGAAAACAAGCTAACACTGAAAAGTAGCTCTATAAACAGTGAGGGGAAGCCTGTTCATTTTACCCATTGCTAGCCAGATATTTTAAAACAGTCCTCTGTGATTCTTTTTAGTCTTTGAGCTCAGGCACACTTCACCTGCATTCTGGTGTTTGATTGACATTCCGAAAGACCAATGCCTGGCATTTTGGTTGGTGACAGAGATACCCACAGAAGATAACAAGATATTGTAATGCTGTCCAGGCAGTTTAGTGACGCTGGCTTTCCAAACATGACCTTTGGGGACATGAGGGCATGCCTGTGAAAACAATTCAAACAGCTTAGATAGCTTAGCTTTAATAACACAGTGCAATACTGTTTACCGTCGTGGCCGATACATGTAGGGAAGATTTCAGCTGAGCCCTGTAAGTGTATAATACGGTATACATATTTGTCCAATTGTTAGAAGTATGCCGATGGAGCAGAACTAATGGGACTTGGAGAAATAAGATGGCTTAGCTCTGCTTGCACTTGGTAGAACAAACTTCTGCTGAGGTTGTCCTTACCACACAGCTTAAATGTCTGTGACTGTGAATATTTCTCTGCAAAGCAAACTTGTTGACACTGCGAGTTTTTTTTCCTTCTTCTTCTTTTTTTTTCTGAGTGAGTTGAGACCCAGCATCACTGTTCAGCGCTACTCTCTCACTCTCTCCCTCTCACATGAAAACTCACAGCGATCTGGTGTTTATCTTCTAGGGAAACCTGAGAGTCCAAATAATGTAACACTTCAGAGCATCCCCTCCTCCTGGGGCCAGGGGCCATCTCTCCTCCGTTTATTTTGACTTGATGTAAGAAATTGACGGCAACATCCTGTGAGTTAATCCTCTGCAAATTGCCCTCACATTCAACAGCTCCAACAACTTGATGACTCTGACACTGTACTGTAGGGCAGCTTCCTGTATCGTTCTGTAGTAGAGTTTTAGCCAGATTTGATCAGAGGTGAAGACCAGTAGTTTAATTCATTTTGGAGCATGAGGGGTTGCCTTTTTAGCTAATGAAGCTAATGATTAGCTTTTTGTTTATTTGTTTGGTTTGGTCTCCATTCTGTGTTGCATGCTGTTTTTTTTTTTATGTGTGTGTGTTTGTGTTTGTGTTTGAGAGAGAGAAAGAATTACGTGTCCTGTGGAGACTGTGATTATGCTCTTGCTCTTCTAGACTACTCACACTCTCTCTACCTCTCTCTCTTTTTCTATCTCTCTCATGCCATCTCAACCTCTCCTACTCTCATGACTCTCACACCATCTGTGTTCTCTGTATATGAAAGGAAAGGAAATGCTAATCTAATATGTTGGCTTGTGACATGTACATGTATGTGAATTTGTGTTTAAGGTGTTTTATTGGTGAAATGTGTATTGCTTTTATGTGTCAGTGCCTGTTCACATTACTCATCATATCACTGTTCACACTGTGTTTGAATAACAGGCCAAATAGAAAATAAATGTTAAATGTTAAATATAGCCTAGATACTGTATCTGTAAATATTAAAATCAGATGATGTAAGCTACCCAGAGGCTCGTTTCTAGAAAGCGTCGTTGGCTAACATGTGTCGCAACCTTGGTAGTTCGCTCCATCGTTCTTGGATTTGGTGTTTCTAGAAAGGGTAGTTCAAACTCTCAATCGCAAACAAGGACGCAAAGTTTGGTCGTTTGAACTACTGCCCCAGGGCAGTCGCACTTGTGTCGTTCCTTGGTAGTTCTAGTTGGTGTCCTGAGCGCCTAACCAAAAATCACAACTGCCTAACCAAAAATTGTGAAGTGGATGTTTATCTCGTGACCCAATGATTGATCTATCCTGTAGCTTTATTTTGATTAAGAGACTGACTCGCCTACTTGGCTCATTCTTGCTATTTATGTTAATTTGAGTATTGCCTTGCTTTTTGATAAGTAAGGGATAATGTATAGAACGGCGGTCATTATTGGGAAAATAAGTCCCGACAGGGCGAACCGGACCACGACGCGCAGCGGCCGCCGTTCTATACATTATCCCGCTTATTACACGGCTACTTGCCAAAACGAAACAATAAACTCCCCACAATGTGACTCTTTAGCCTACATAGCCTAGGCTATAGCCTATTTGTTACCGTTTCATCGTGGCTTTTGGTGAGAAACAAATAGTTCGCAACAGCACACGCTGAACTTGAATCAAACATTCTTTAGAACACAGCTGATCAACCGTCTGCTTTCACTTTTGAATGAAGTTCCAGTCCTTGCGCAGTAATATGAAAGGCGTAAATTAGAAGCACAAAGCCCATTTTCCTTGACAGCGGTCTGTTATACTTAGCAACGGTCTGTTATTGAGAATTAGCAGACCACCGAACGTTGGGGAGGCCCATTCAAGTGAATGGAGCATTCTGCAGCACTCTGAAGAGCCGTGTAATAAGCTGGTATTATAATCTTCACAGACTCTTAAAATCAGCACATAAATGGTGTAGTGGCTAAAGCAGGTGACTTGTTATCCCAGCGTTGTAGGTTCGATTTTCTTATGATGTGAGATTGTCCTCTTGCTTCTCGCTACCTGGAGGTGAACTAGTGTGACACGTAGATTCAATTGTTTTTGACTGATGTTTTGTACCTATGGTCTCTCGATGTAGAGTAACTATATATATAAATATGTATGGTGAAAACCTACTGTATTGTTGTGTCTCGAAGGCCTACTCTTACTCAGAGGTGAAAAGAAGAGACAGGATGCGAACTCTGGCCGAGCGTGCAGTGCACTGACGCGCTGCTGTTAAGCCACGAGACAGTTGATAACAATTGCGATACCCAGATATTCGTCCAGGCTATATAATTTTTCCAACATACATATTTAACACAAATAATGGCACATATTGGTCGGCTTCAGTAAAATGTTTTATATACTTGCAATAGGTTTAGGTTTTTGCAGATGACAATGACAATGCCAGCATTAATCACTCAGTTTAAATGAGAAAAATGTCAACACAGGCTGTGGCAGAGAATTTCTAGGGTGGTGGGGTATTATTACACGTTGCCACTCTTTCCACCAATGATATGTATCGCTGCATCATCAACAACGTTGTTGGAACTACGGTGTTCGAACGTCGGAGGTAGCGAATTGCGACACAGGTATGATGCTTTCTGGAAATGGCTGTAACAATGTTGTTGTTTGATCGCAAGTTGCGTCGTACCACGGCGGTTGAGCAACGTCATTGCTAACTTTTCTTGAAACGAGCCCCAGTATAGCTAGATCAAGTTAGATAGATTGTGCGTGTGTGTATCAGGATTTGTAACTGTAAAACTGATTTGTGATTTAACAAAAAAATAAGATTCGTAATGGCAGAATAGCTTTGTAATTGAAAGACAGCAACTGTGGAAGGTTTAGTACCTGTGGAGTATATTTGTAAGTGAAGGACATACACAAATCAGTTTTACAGTTACAGTTATCCTGATACACACACACACAATACATATGAGATGCTTCTAATCCCTAAGGTGGTGCAAAAGTCTGTGCACCTGTATAAAAGATTTGTAACTGTGCGACAGCTTTTTTTTGTAATGGTAAAATATTTTTAACTGTAGGATGATTTGTAGCTGTAAAACCAATCCGTACCCGTAGAATAGATTTGTAGATTTGAAGGGTATATTTGTAATATTGACAATTACTTGTACAGATCATTTCTAATCTAAGAAATTAGTCTAATATTTTTCCATACAGGTAGAGTAAGGCCCGGGTGATTTGAGGTAGAGTAAGGCCTGGGTGTTTAGGTCAATAATGCAGACAATTGTATTCATACATATACCCCACCCGCGTGACATCTAGATCATGTCCAGATTCCAGTCTATGTCTGAAAGGGGCTTCTGTGTGTATGTGTGTGACACGTGCTTACATGCACATCCATGAAAAAGAGTGATATTCCACTTGCTGTCTCTCTCTGTATGTATGTATGTAGTGTAGTGTAGTGTGTGAGCATGTGTATATTTCACATATGTGTATCCCTCTACATATGTATGCGTGTGTGCATGTGTGTGTGTTTGTGAGGTTTTATGTGTGTCACACTCCCCTTATGCATCCTCCCTCCTCAGACCACAGCACCCCAGCGGTGTCGGCGGTGTTGGCGGTGGCTTGGCGGCAGAGCGCGGCCGTCTGGCCCTGCGTCTGCTACCGTGTGAGCTGGGCCTGACGCCGCGGAGACACTGCTGTGCCCGGCTGCTGCAGCTCAGCCTCATTATCCCGCTGGTGGCTTTGATGTGGTTCATACGGCTCTACCTGCATTACTGCAGCCAGTGGCTCTTCCTGCAGGCCATTGCAGTTCCTGTCAACAAGTGAGTGTCACCGCCTTTGATATCACTCCTCCCTCCTGATTGTCCTCTCTCTCTCTCTCTCTCTCTCTCTCTCTCTCTCTCTCTCTCTCTATTTTCTCTTCTCTACTCTGTCTCTCCCTCCTCTGTTTTCTCTCTTCCCCCCTCATGTCTGTTGTCTTTCACCCCTGTCTGGTGCTGCAGACACAGTCAGGAAGAGGGGAGTTCTGGAGGTGTGCTTAGACATCCTCTTTACATTTGTAATAACACATACATACTGTAAAGGCCAATTTACAGTCAACTACATATGTCGCTCGAAGAAAATATGTCGTAAAAGAGGCTATAATGTGTCGTGTACATGACAAAATAAATAATTGCGTAAACATTGCTGAATACTCTGATTGGATATCACTCAAGTTCTATCAGAGTCCTACATTCTGTTGTGTAACTGCCAAGGTCTGTGTTGGCGTTCATTTCACAGTGAGATGTAATGTTAAAAACTAGTTGCCGTTCTATTGGACAATTGGTCGCTGACGTTGGACTATGAATGCCTACAGTGCCATTGTGACTGTCAACAACAATATTTTTTGTTGAGGGACACTTGTCGCCTGGTCTGGCCTTAAGACGTGCACACAGTTTGTTATGTACTCCATGTCCCCCCTGAATGGGCTCATTCTATATCGAATCCATACACCAGGACTGGTGCAATACACAAGCCCTTATGACAAAATGCATGTTCACAGAACTGATACTCCAGTTCATGCAAAAGCATTAAGCTTCATTAAGCACTGATATTATGATCGTATGAGTGTATGAGGCATCACTGGCACAGAGTATTCATTGACTTGGGCATAGTGTAGTCTCAAATACATACACACGTGCACACACATATACACACACAGACACACACACACACACACACACACACACACACACCGCCACATACTCAGACGTCCCAGACTTACACACAGACTTCTAGATCAAACATCGGTGAGCTCCATCATCTGTAGAAAATCCTCCCCATTAGTGGTTTAATAAGCCTGCTCTAAAGCCGTAATGACCCCACGTGGGACGCGCTCACTGATTTCAACCTGCCGTCCCTGTGGTTTCCCTCTCAGTGCGCATTATTTGGAAAGAATTTATTTTATATCATTTAGTAGACAGCGTTTTGTCCCTCCATAAACCCGGAGCATGATGCTGCGGTCTTGTAATATCGGAATGCCGCATGTGGTGTTGATTTAATTTATCGCTTTCCAGAGTGGGTCTGTGAATATGCTTACAAACCAGATTTTACTGCACGGGGGAACAAACATGAGCATTAAATCATGGAAACTGACCTGACAGAGCGGCGTAAAAATGCAGGGCAGGGAGGGATGGAGAGATAAAGCGGGAGACAGAGAGAGAGAAAAAGAGGAGAAAAGTAGTGTAAGTGGAGAGAGCGGATGGTGGGGTGGTGTGTGTGTGTGGGGGTTCACTGGCAGATGACAAGTTCCACATGTCTGTCCGTGCGTTCCCTTCAAGCTATTCTCTCTGGAATGGGCAGAGCTGGTGACCGGCATGCTTCGGTGATGGTCAGGGATAGGCGACATGCTGACAGTGTGTGTGCGTGTGTGTGTGTGTGTGTGTGTGTGTGTGTGTGTGTGTGTGTGTGTGTGTTCATGCCTCCTGGTCATCAGTGGTCTATCTCACTCTCTCTCACCCTCTCTCTGCCCTACACCGCTCCAATCAACCCTCAGCATATAACACTCATACAGTACACACACACACACACACACACACACACACACACACACACACACACACACACATATATTCAGTCTCTCACACACATAGAGAGACAGAGCGTGGGAGGAAGAGACCACAATCATTTATTTTGCAAAATTTGGTTAGTAATTACTATCCTTAGTATAAATAAACATGTCCACAGTCAAAATGTGGTTCAGGAGCCAAACTAATGAACTGTATTGAATGTTTTCCTGTCATGTTTTGATGTTACGTTGAAAAATGTATTAATTAATAGTTCTAATTGTCTGGCTATTTGGCTGTCATTTTTGTCTTCATCCATTTTTTAAAGGAAAGGTTTTTCAAAAATTCATGTTACAAAAATATCATCTTCATGGTGACAACAAAACAGTTTAACAATATCATATTTCAAACCTGGAGTAGGTGGATATTCATAAGAACAACAGTGCATGGTCAGGATGAAGCACCAACCAAATGAACCGCATTGTGTTTAATGGGCAGTGCAGTCCTTCTCAACAGCAATTCACAGGGGAATTAATGACCACTAAAATGGACGTTGTTCATCCTGCCACAACCTGCAGCTGGTAGATTAAGAATTCCATGAGCCTTGATCTTAAGTGAGAGGGTAGAGAATGTCAAAGTCTCACCCACACAGGTTTTGAGTTTCACATTGTCTTTCACTTTTTATACCTAACAGCACTGTAAAAACAAGCTAACATTTAATCGTTTAACACAGTATCAATATCAATATCAATATTTGAATTTGAATCAATATTTGAATCACACATTTTTCTTTCTCTCTCTCTCTCTCTCTCTCTCTCTATTTATATATATATATATATATATATATATATATATATATATATATATGTTTTGTTACAATGATGCTTGTTTGTACAAAATTTGTAAACAAAAGAGCGGCTTAGCCCTCCAGCACTGAGCATGCAGTAACACATCACCTCCCCCCCATCCCCTCCACCACACACACACACACACACACACACACACACACACACACACACACACACACACACACACACACACTCTCTCTCTCTCTCCTTGACTCCCCAGATTCCAATTCCACGCTCACACAGTGGAGCTGGTCTACCAGAATTCCTTGCTTCATACCCGCGAGGAGCTGGCCATGGTAGTGCTTGGCCCTCTGACCTTGAACGCGGTTACGTTGCTTCTGCTGCTGATCAGATGGGCCTGTCAGCTGCTGTTTGCCTCACTGCCATCCTTCTTGTCAAAGTTTATCATGGCGCTGGCTGTGTGGACACTGCTCGACCCTCTGGCGGTCTTTGTAGTGGACGCCATCCTGGGGGTAAGTCACTTAAAATAACTTGGACAGTGGCGCCACTTTAAATAGAAGTTTCGCTGGATTATCTTGGCAAAGTGACTTTAGAATAAATAAAAAAGAAAAAAAAAATAAAATGGAGAATAAATCAGCAAGGTTAGATTAGATACTTGGCTCTTGTTTTTTTTTCTCTCCATAAGGATGGGGGATTATGTTTGAAAACTCGACTGACTCACACAGATAGGGCAGAATTTAATATCACTTCAGCCATAGGAGATAAGGAGCTTCTAGCAGGGCACATTAATTACGTTTTGTGAATATATTTTTTATGAACTTAAGATATATCTTAAGTTAAGCTGCTCAGAGTTGATGCAGAACAAGAGAAAGAGTCCTGCATTAGGCTATTTTCTATCAGGTTTTGCTCACAACTGTGAAGTGTTAATGTGGTTTAATATAATTTACAAATTGAATATTGCAATTAGGTTTTGATTCATGTCATTTTCATGACATTTTCAACTTACAGACGTCAGTATATGCACATCAAATGTCACATACATTTGCGAATAGCATGTCAAACAAATTTGTGCTAAAGTGTTTAGCAAAGATGAAGTAAAATTGTACACAGTTTTACACCATATCATCTGAACATTCCATACCACTACATCTGTGTGTGTGTGTGTGTGTGTGTGTGTGTGTGTGTGCGTGTGTGTGTGTGTGTGTGTGTGTGGCTCTCTCTCTGGCAGCGTTTGGCCTACAGTGCCGATCACCCAGTGGGCGATGCTGCCAAGCTCTACTGGCACCTCCTCAAGACGGAGCAGTCAGGGGCAGCGGGCATCATCGTCACCCTCTTCCTCTACGCCGTCCACTTCCTGCTCTCCCTCACCATCCTCTACATATACTTCATCAGGTGAGCTCTTCACAGATCTACACAAGCTGGCATACTTGTGTACTAACTTGCGTACTTACACTTTATTAGGTAAGCTTCTGTGAAGCCTACCAAACTTTTGAATCACTCCGAATGCGTTGTGTCTGCCCAGCTTAAGATTTATTGAGGACCATGCAGAGAGCAATACAAAGTTCAAAATACTGTATTTCTACTCCAAGGGTGCAGTCCATTAACAGGCTATGTTTCCCAGTGCCCTGTGTCAGCATATGTGATTTTGTGTTATTGAGATGTCTTGCACTGTATCCACCCCGTATGTCCCCATCAATGTTCCTGGAAGCCTTTTCTCTATTCCACTACGGTAAGACCTCATTCGCTGTCATTTTGCTCTTTCCTGTCAAACTTGGGGAGTCCCCCCCCCCCCCATCCCAACCCCACCCGACCTTCCTGGTGGCTGAAACGTGTCACAACACAGCAGCCAGCAGAGTGCAAGGCGGGGAACAGATACTACCCAGATTTAAGAATTATCACTGAGTATTTTTGGGACTGAGTAGCCGTGGGCAATACTCTGCCAATGAGGTGACGCGTCTGTGTTCTGTCCACGAGCTGGCACACATCATGCATGTGCATGCGCCTCATCAGGAGTCCCTGCTTCCTCAGTGGCTGCCAACACAGCACTGATCTAATCACCGTTGAAGACAAACAGTTTTAAAAATGGTCTTCTGAGGGTGTTGTTTTGATGACAAGAACATGATCTGAACTTTGTTTTTCTAGTACCTCTGCTGCAGTGTTGTATGGGAATGTGATGTTATATCTGACATGAAGAGTAGATTTTACCAGTGCCCATTTAAGTGTCAACTTAATTTGCAAAATGTTTGCTTTATTTTGCTGAATGTTTATCTTTCACTGATATCATATGTTTTTTATATCTGATCACTGATATTTAATATTATTATAACATATTTATTGCCACTGTAGCGGTTGTGTCATAATGCTGGAGGAAACTCACCTGACTGATAGCATACAGGCTATATAGTCTCCATATCCTCCATAGTACTGTAATGACACATTTTTATGCAACGTGTAATTTTTTTGTAGGACATGACCAGAAAAATTAAATAAGAAAAAAAAAATTAGATCAATGAGGGTGCAAATTGTAGCAAAGCCCTTATTGAATGAATCGCTTTGTGAAATCGGGAGTAAGGGAAAAGAGGCTACCATCTCATTTTCGCTAAGCTCCACTTATCAGGCCTTCTTCTAAATGGGCAATATTAAAACAGCAGCGAGGAATAATGACTTCTGCCACTCACATCCGTGTGGATGGAAGCGAATGTAGGCCAGCAGGCTGTGGAGGGTTGATAATTTTATGGGTTACAAATTCCTATTGGCTGACAGAGGAGTGGTACTGACATAGCCCATGACCTATTTCTAAAATAGAGCCCGAGGCTATATGTATAGATAGAATGAACTGTTATCCTTTTTTAATTACATTTTAGGCAGCCCTGATTCATTTGCAGCAAAATATTTGACTGATTTTCCCCCTTTCCTCAAATCTTTTATTATTTTTTCACACATTTTTTTGTAATACCTTTTTAAAAAAGTCACAAATAGAAGAAAACGTGATAAAGGATCAGTGGCAAGGGTGTTGCGCCGAATTATCGCAAGGTAAATGAGATGGGGTGAGAAGAGACAGGGGAGGAGGCAGAGAGAAAGAGTGAAAGAGGCTGAAAAAAAAGATTTTGTAGAAAAAAAGAGATCCTCCATTTTGGAAGGGCATTGAAGCGAGACTGGTCTCCCCAGCCTTTTGAGTGGGGTTGGATCCAGCAGACCGTGCCACATTCACCAGGCTCTGGGGCTAAGACAGAGAGAGAGAGAGAGACAGAGAGAGAGAGAGAGAGAGAAAGGAACATGAGCTCCTCACAGTGGGTCATGATCCCCAAACTCTGAGAAAAGACCGCAGATCTGATACATAAATACAAGACATATACAGTATTTATTTATTTATTTATTTATTTGTTTGTTTTTTTCTTACTTTCTTTGCGCTTACCAGTCGTCAATGTGGGTGCAATTCCATACAGTAGATTTTATATTTAGAATGTGTTGATAACAAACTATATATTTGTTTTGTATGAATGATTGTTCTTTACAGTCATACCTTTTCAGTTCTGTTGCTTCTAAAAGTATGCACTTTGAAGCAGGCCAAAGTCTGTTTCTCGTATGTGTATAAGTAGTGAGTGAATGAACTAAACGCTGTGTGTGTGTGTGTGTGTGTGTGTGTGTGTGCATGCGTGCGTGTGTGTGTGTGTGTTTGTGTGTATGTGTGTGTGTGTGTGTGTATGTGTGTGTGTCTATATATTGTAGCCAAAGAGGCATCAGTCAGAGTTCTCCCCATTGCACTCAGGGGGATGTTTAACAGCAGGCTTCACAGAGCATGTATCTTAAAAGCCTGCATCACTGATGCACACTTTATTTGAGACTTGATTACCCTTTGACTGTGGAGATTCCCCATGTTAGGTCAACAGGGTGCCTAGTTTTTAAGAGAGGCTAGCGCATCTGCATTACGGGTGGTTGAGATGCATGTCGTTGATCCTTGCCGGCTGAGAAGAAAAGGGTCTTCTGATGTGCAACAGACATCAAGACGCTGATCGATACTGAAGCTGGAGTGGTTGCATGACTCAATCCCAGCTCATGAAAGAGTTTGCTCAGTTTAAACATTCGGTCTCATAGCAGCTACGAAAGTCTCTCAGATCTCAGACTAAAGTCTGATTCGATATTTTAAAACTAAAAAAAAAACCTCCCACTCATGTATGATCCTCATATGTTTATTTATCTTCCTTCTATTTTTTTCTGATATGTGTAAATGTCATTCAGATTACAAACAGGACTGGTGAAAGCAAAAAAAAAAACCATGAATTTGCATCCGCCAACCAATCATGGCTATGGATGCTTCTTGTAGGATCTTGGACGGAAAGTCCATCCTCAGATAGCATTAAAGAGCCCTCTTTACTGCTCATCAAAATGAGGCTTGGAAATAAAGGTCAGCATTCCTATTAGGAGGTTAATAATTATGGCAGCCAGTGGACTGAAATACGACACTAAAACTAACCAAGAAACCTAGGTCCACTCAAAAGAAAAGTTAGGGACTAAAGAGTTAGTTTGACCTTCAAAGTCTGAAAGGATTTGATCCAGCGATTTGGAAGTGTACAAAATTGTTCAGCAAGACAATTTCACCGGTATATTAAGAGGGAGATAACATTGGTTTTGCCTCTTTAGCAATTTCAGTAGTGAGGGGTGGTAGTTATGCCCAATTAGCGTTTGTTCCAAACGACTCACAGGCATCAGTTTAAGAAGACCCGATCATCACAACCGATCTCTCCCAATTACACAGCAAACGGCCTCAAATCTCCTCCATTTCTTCAGGCTCCACAATGATGGCCGTGTCTTGGACGTATACCAACGCCTCCACAGTCCTGAAGGGTCTTTCTTCGTCCCTCAAGATCTGGAAGTGTCCAATCAGGAACTGAACTACATCATCAAGAAAGCTGAGCAGTGGAGGGGATTCAATGGGGAAAGGCGCAAGGTAAGGACCCCCATCTATTATCCATGATAACCCTCTGCCATTTTTCTCTCACTGTAAACATGTAATTTTTATATGGAAGTTTATACTCTGTTCACTTGATTAAGACAGTTGGATTGGTTAGATATACAACTCTTTGAAGTATTCACTATGATGTGTAGCCAACCCAAGAGAGTTTTGTTGGTAGTTTCTTTGGGCTTCAGATATATATCAGCAAAACATTTAGCCATCGAATCACTATTTACTGCAGTATTCATTAAATAGCCATAAGTTCATATTTGATTTTTTTATTTTGTATTTAGTTACATTTGAGAAAGTGAAGAATCTCAGAGGTCATTAGTTCATTCTAATTAGTACAACATAATTACCAAAATAGACACAGCTAGTGGTGGCTTTGTGAATGTGTGTCAGTTTCCCATAAAACTTTTACCACTCAATGCAACACATTTATTAACACCCGTTCAGACTCTTTGAAAACACACAAACGAAAAAACATATATGTAAAGGGCCACAATTTAAGTCATCTGATGTTAGACCAACAAGTTGAAAAGGAGAATATTAGAAATAATGTAGCTTGTTAAAGATTAAAGTTTTGTAAAAGTAAGCCATGTTACCAAATATTCTTGAATACTAACCTCCATTCCACTTCAATCATCTGGTCTTAACTGTGTAACAGTCATTTGGTGATGATGCTTCTTGAATGTTCTCGCCACATGTTTGGCCAATCCCAAAGGCCTGCTCCTCTGCAGAAAAGCCCCTACTTCAGTGCTTTCAGCAGTGGGGACAGGCAAGTCTTAAACTGGATGAAGATGTTTACTGTGGCAAAATTTGAACTTAACTTTTTCATCATGGACAGCTTTCAAAAGTTGAAGTTTCTGATTAAAGGCGCTCTAAGCAATGTTGGGTAACGTCAAACGCGCATCTCACAGGTGAATGGCTGGACAACTTTGTTATGTTTTATGGTCCAGGTTGCACCAGCTACCAGCTTAGAAACCACACACTAGCTTAGAAACCACGTAACATTGTTTAGAGCACTTTTAAGGATATGGCTCATTTAGCTGATAGCTTCTCAGAGTGGCCCCCCACATCTTAATCATTCCCACATAACTGTACTTTCACCGTATTACAACAATCAGTGCTTACTTCATATTCTCCCTAATTTGCCTTTATTAAACTGATAAAACACTAACACATTACACACATTTGCCCGTGTGATGAAAATTTAGGGTTATTGCATTTTATGATTTTTACATTATTCAGGCAGGCAATTTTTCATTTAAATAAGATAGGCTCTGCCATTATTTCATAATTATTGTAGCAATTTTTCCATGCAAAAGAGGGTCACTTTCCTAACTCAGCAAAGACATATCCCTATTAAACTAATTTGCCTACATGCAAATTTTTGTCATTTTTCCCTCATTAACTATTTATCATTAGACATGAAAAAAATGTATTCATAAAAGCATTGAGAGCAGAGCTGAAACTAATATTTTGCAACTCTAATGATTTTTTGCATCCTTAATTAGATAGAATAAGGTTGATATGATTAGGTCAGGATGTAGTGGTTTTCATTAAAAATACATTTCAGAAACTGTATTCCAAATGTGCCCTTGCAATTAAATAATGAGTCTGACGAACTCCTTATTATGGACCCAATTAATATAGGAGAGAAAGGCGTAATTTTCATAACAATTGGCCACAAGGCTTTCATTAACCAAAGGAGGAGGGGGGGAAAGAATTAGGAGAAAAACAATAGCTACACTTACTCCGACGGTGAAGGACGTTACCACCTTCCCAACCTGTGTTGTCAACCTGTACAGACAAACAAGAGTTGTAATCAAACAGCAGCACAATGTTTTGTCTGCGAAGTCAACCAGGGTCACATATCAAGTAGTACTATGGCTGACAAGTTGTTGCCAATCATGCTTCATGGTTAGCAATATAACCCAGTGTAGGAAATCAAATCTTTTTGTATTTACAAGGGAGCCAGTTCCATGCATTGACCAAGGAGAAGCTCATTTTAAAGAGGTTTGTAGTTAAACTTGGCCTGTACCTGTTTATAGTCTTAGCTTCATACAGAACTGCATGGACATCTCTATGTGCTTTAATGAAAGCCGCTCTTTAACCTTCTTGGAAGTACCAACTAAATGGCATGTACAGAAGATGAACGAGACGACTCCACATGTATATTTCTGCAGAACATTTTGGAACGTGATCTGAAGTTTGAAGTTTTGTGGCTATATATACTTTGTCTTTGTTTCCTTAAGCCTCTACATATGTGGCGGAAATGAGAGTAGTTGAGCACACAACATGTGCTGGAACTATTCTCATCCTGCGATATCTCCTATTTCTTGAGCCTGATGCGTTTGTTTCCCTCAAGCAGAAGAACAATAACATGAAAAAGAAGGATTCTACATTCAATAACAAATCTCCAAATGGCCTATTATTATCAAACTTGTAATTTTCACAGGGCAGCCATAAATCCTAATTTGATTTATTTTCCCTTCTCCAATTAACTTTATATTATAGCTCACTTTCTTCCAGGCCATATGATGAGTGTTGTTGCTGGTAGCTTTAACATCCCATCAAGCACTGTTGAAAAAGAACGACTTGTAACAATATTGTCCATTTATCTGTCAAGTCCTATAATGTGTTTTTTCCAACACAATTTTTGGCATATCTTTGTGTCTGTGGCTATTGAAATATATTTCTAATGTGCCACTGAATGCCTCCTGGAGTTGTGTGTAGTTAAATTGAAATGAATCTGCTTCTCTTTTATGTTGGGAGGGACACAAGCCGAGGTGATCTATGCAACTCCTGTGTCGTTTTAGCTTTCACAACTTGCGTTGGGCATGAAGTGCTGAGCTTAAGCGAAAAGAGTTGGAGGTAGCAAATCATACAGGGTCCCTGTAATGAGCACATTAATTATGTAGAGGCAGTGATGCAGATGGACCTAATTAATTGTCTGCCATCACCCCCTTGATTACTGTACCTGGAAGGGAGGTGTTCATTGCTGTAATACTTAAGCAGGTATGCAAACTGTTTTGTCAGAGGGCCGTGACAGTGACGGAAGAGGGGGCTGGTTAGCGGTAATCTTCTCCGTAATTCACGAGAAGTTTGGGTGACATTGCGTTAATGGGAGCCCGTTGGCCCTGGAGATGTTTTCGCAATGGAGATCGCGTTGAGATTTGTGTGGCGCTGAGCCGTTTGTCTCCCCACCGCTGCTCCTGCCGAGGACGCCACGTGTCTCCGTAATGTGTAACCACGGGGCAAAATTTGGGAACACCCAAGGTGCTTTGATTAAAAAAAAAAAAACAACTGACAGGCGGCAAACCTGTCGCGGGGGGCATTAGACAGGGGAGGGGGTGGGTCTCACAGATTGGAACTCTAATGATGTGCAGGCTGTTGGTGCTCTTAACCCCCCCTCATGTCGTCTCAGCTCTCCATTTCTTTCTCTCTTTCTCCTTCCTTTTTTTCTTGTTCCTTCAATTGTTTCCCTCTCCTTACTCATCAGACCTGTTGCCTGTGGAGGCTACAATGGACAGTAAAACTCTATTATTTGTCCATGTTTTAAATGCTAACATCATTAGCAATTTTATAGATATTTATTTCACTTCATACAGAAACCATTTATTCCCATCTAAATGCAATGGATATGTTTGCTATAGGCAATAGATATGTTTCCAAAGTCTTTTCTTGTCATTACCTGTGAGGTGGGAAAGGTATTATGGTTGTAAACTATTTATCAGTTTAATTTAATACAAGTTAATATAATATCAGTAGTAGAACATGCAGGCACTAGCATCAAGTAAATAATGGCTGTGGCTTCACCAAGCAGTGCAGGGATACAGTACATGTAGGGTTGGAGGTACATAGGGAGCGACATATGGCATAAAATACAGATAAAAACAAAAGTGTAGCAACATAAGTACAATTGTACATTATACAGGTAGGTTCTCACCTGTACTTACACATTTACTCTGGAGGTTCAGTACTGTGGAGTACTTGTGTGGACCTGTAGCATTATGCTAACACTCCAAGAGAGTGATTCCCTAGTGACTCCATCACCACCATGGGAGACCTTTTCCAGGAGGGCTCACACTCCATGACGGGAAGGCCCTGTCAGGGGGAAACAATGGTCCCTTAAACGCCCCCATGGACAACAGGAACCCAAAACAGGAACACAAACACAGGGGTTGGACTGCTCCCCCTTACCCCATTCAAGGGAGGATGGCACCTGCCTCACCCATCAACTCCCCCCCACACACACACACACACACACACACACACACACACACACACACACACACATACACACACACACACACACACACACACACACACACACACATACACACACACACACACACACACTCTCTAATACACAAACACACACAAGCACACACGAACACACACACACAGACCTATACACCTCTACACACACACACACAAACACACACACACACACACACAAATCCAATCCTGCTGTGTTGTCTGTGTGTGTGTCTGTGGGGGGGGTTGCAGTCGTGTGCGGACACATTAGGACCGGGAGCAGCTTCTTCAATTACAGGGGGCTATTAGTGGACAGTGCAGTAAGCCTGAATGGCATGGCCCGGGGCTACAGGCATAGGAAGAGCCGCGTCTGCATTAGGGAGCTCAATATGAGATTTGACTGCGAAGGGGACATGCCTGGGTTGGTGAAAAGGTCACAGAGTTTTTGGTGGGCAGTAATGTGTGAAAGCTGTGATGGCGGACCATCACGAATGGGCGGGGATGGGGGTAGGGGGGTTATGGGCTGTGGGTTGCATACCCCCCATCCGTGACCTCACTGTCCACACCCTTGCCCTCCCTTCCTCAGGTCAAAGCAGACCTGTCGGCCTTTGTTAGCACCTCAGTGACCTTTGGACCATCTACAGGGTAAACCATCCACGGAGGTCACAGGTAATGAAATTTTCTCGCCGCATTGTTGGAAATAAGACTTTGCATTGCCTTTACATCAGTGTGTTGTTGATATGGATGGGACTGCATCCAGATACCTCATGTAATAGGATATTGCTGCTCTTTGGAAAGAGTGACTCAATGTGGATTGTTGTTCACTGTAACACACCCATTGTTTGGAAAAAAACTTGAATATCTGAGAAAAAAGTATCCAAATCTGTTCATTAATGTTAACACAACAACATCTGTTCTGTATAAGCATGCAGTGGCTATTGGGTTCACTACATGGAGTTTTATACAGCAACTAAACTACCCACTTGTCCAAGGTCGTATTACAGCCTGTTACATTACATACAAGGATCATAATCTCTTATCTCAAAGAAAATATAGATTACAGAAGGTACATCTGATGGCTACAGATATGCCTTCAGCGGGTGCAATGTAGCACGTTCATGGGATTATATGTACATATAATTACAGGGAGTGTCAGGGGCTTGCCCAATGTGTCCTTCACTTTTTAATCCAGGAACAGGATATTGCTGTAAAACTCTATAGTTGTCCAGGGCTGGCTGAGAATAGGGCTTGAACTGAGATCAGGTTGGTGCTTTTAGCCTATAATGATAATCAGCTTAGCTGGAGGTTCTGATCCAGGATCAGAATTTAGTGGGACTTTATCTCCCCCCTTCTCCACACCCGAGTCCTGGAGAGAAGCCAACAATGCAGAGGAAGCGTCCTTTGATTCGCAACGGGCCTCTTGAGTGTCACATGCAGAGAAGAATGAAAATATCGTTCAACTGATTGTTTTCCTGACGTGATGTTTTCATTTTTTTCTCTCCTCCTTCTTCTTCTCCCTCTCCTTTTTTCCTTTTTCTTTTTTCTTTTCTTTCATTCCATTCTCATACTTGTGCCGAGAAAAGGGGACGGGACGATGGGACTTTTCTTTTAATTTCATCGTAATATGTTGCATGCCTTGTCAGCTGTCAAAACACATCCAGCTGGAAGCCACAAAATTGGGTCCACATGTGTCTCAGAGCAAAGGCCTGCTCTCTTGCACCCTGTCTCCTATGGATTCCCGGTGCTTTTCACTTGCCATCCGTAATGCAAAACAGAAGGTACAAATTGGACTGTTGGCCAGTAAGTGAGCAGTTCTTTAGTGCCTCGCCGAGCAAATGAGATTTTTTTTATTTTTTAAGAGAATATATCTCGCTCCCTGTCCCCCCACACACACACAGCACACACACACACTTTCCTTTTTTTGATGCAGCTGATGCAACTACATCCACTTGGGCTCAAATTCTTTGTGAAGGGGAAATGATGTTTAACTAATGGCGGCTGACAAAGAGGTAAATGCAGTGGATTGCATCCTGTGTCTTACTGTAATTAACCTAAATCCGAGGGTGCAAACGCTGCCCTAGTGCCGTTCCACCATTCGTCATCAGAGTGTAGAGATTCCTGGTGATTCAACACAGATCAGGGACAAACACAGGATGTTGGGAGTTGTTATTCAAGTAGGCCTAATGCCCTCAACAACGTGTGTGAGACAAAAATCAAAGCCATAACATGAGAGGAGCCATTCTTCATTCTTACAGTCAACAACAACAACATTAACAACAACATCAGCAACAACATATCCTATCTGCATCCAGATTTCTATTACCTCACTTCTCAGTCCCAGATGTTTCTTCCCAAGCTTGTTGATGGACAGCATTTACTAGTGTATAAAACATCAGCTTTTGGTTATTCTTCTCTAGAAGCAACACCTACACACCATATCTAACTCCTTATCCACCTAAACTGTTTTTTTTCTCTCAGTCACTGACCTTTAGAGTGTGTGACCTTGACTCAATGCAATGCCTGAAGGGACAGGACCATAGATTGTGGCAGGTGCCACATCTTAGTTGAATAGGTGACATGCCAAGGAGTGGGAGATGAGGTTTTTCATCTTATCGCCATCACAACCTTACAGATAGCCTGATGTAAAGAAAGGTCACA
>NC_063204.1:30910584-30913084 GCF_017589495.1 Alosa alosa
AGCGGGGAAGACACTCATTAGGCAACACCTGTTACATTTACTGAACTGCTATTGCATAAGAGCTCATTTGAAATAATCTCGCCTTTGTGGAGCTAAAATGCGTAGTGCTGTGTATACAAGAACAAACCACAATGGGGGTCATTCCAAAGCCAAATCCCTTAAAATCATAAAAACATTAAACCCCCTCAATTTTTCTCCAGAATTTTGTCATGTATACCTGTACTGATGGTGGGTCCAGGCCAACGCAAAAAGGTAAATAAAATAGGGCAGTTTAAATATACACCATACTGTGCTATCGAGCACTAACTGTAGCATTTTCAGCCACTGTCATTGTCAACAGATAAAACATTCTACTGCCTTCCACCTGTGGAATCTCAATCTATGTGAAAAGTTATTATACTGTCAACAATTACAAAAAACAGTGATGTGTGAAGCAGGGTTTTCAAGCGGTTTGAAGTTGTATTGTTGGAATTCATTCCACTAATGAAAGATATTTATTTATTATCATGATTTTATTACAGCAAACTAAATGAACTAAATGAGACTGAATAAATATATTGCAGTTTTGAGCTATGGTGAAGGTCTAAATTTATGCAAGAAATAAATCCTTTGTAAATACAAAGGGTGAGTTGTCAGTGTTGCCAAATATCCAAGATGCTGAAATGTAGTTCAAAATGTACGTCTTTATTCCCAGGTATATCTCAACTTTGTTGCTCGATGATGAATGTTATTTTTATTTTAATATCAATCAATATTAATCATACTGTATTGAAATACAATGTTGTCATCAGATGTGGATGATTTGCCATGGAATGATCCACTCAAAATGCAGTTCAATGCAGTCACGCTATAACCATGTAGTAGTGTTAGGCAAAGTGGAGATGGGAAAGGCATTAGAGTATTTTTCTCTCATGGAAAAAAGTACTCATACTAAAGTATAAGAGATGAAGTAGTATTAGGTCAAGTGGAGGTACAAAAGCTGTGTATTTCAGGTCTCTTTCATGATTTCTTTGTGAAGGCTTCTCAGCTCTCCTTTGAGGACGCACAAAGAGGTCCTTCACTCGGGGCTGTCTGTATTCAAGAAGTGTCTAATTACGTGCCGTAATGGCTCTCGTGCTCTTTAACAACCGCGAGTTGTGTTTAGCCAACAGTCTAAGTAGTTCAAGAAATCACGACACGGGGTATACACAAAAATGAAGTCTCTCCTTCAGCGTGACCCTGCCTCGTAGCCTTCCCCCCTCATTGAGCTCGCCTTTGTTTTTCCAGACGAATCGTAATTACGGAACCAATTAGGGGGTCACCTTGAGTTTATAAACTCGGCTGCGGCCTGAAAAACTTCCTGGTGCCTTTCACCCAGACTGAACCTGTCGGAGGCAGAAACACACAGAGAGAGAGAGAGAGAGAGAGAGTGAATCATGCTGTAATTAGGTCCCTACCCTGTTCCTGGCAGAGGCTGGGCCTGCCCTGTCCTGCCTGCCTGCTTGCTTCCTCCTCGATCATGGAGGCAGGGGGCCCCCCAAAAAAATCTGTTTCCCATCTCCAAGGATGAGTCCCTCCCCAGGTGAGAGAGACTGGCTCTGGTCTGGAGTGCGTCTGGCCCCTGATTGGGCCAGGTTCTGCCAGCACGGCGCCAGATCAGGCCCACTTCCTTTTAAGAGGCAGTTGTTATCTGGGTGCTTATTTTGGTGCTCAGGCACCGGCGTCCTGTATAAATCTCTCCTTGGTTTTTGTAGGCCTTGAAGACCCCAGGTCTCACAGGATGAGTTATTTTTGACTGCCCAGGATAGTCAGTGGTCCTGGCCTGTTCTTTGCACTCCGTGTTTATTTTTAATTGCTTGAAAGTCGGTTCAAATCTGCAAACAAGCATCTTTCTCTCTCTCTCTCTCTCTCTCTCTCTCTCTCTCTCTCTCTCTCTCTCTCTCTCTCTCTCTCTCTCTTCCTGCTCCCCCCTTCTCTCTCTCTGTTTTTCTCTCTCTTTCTGTCTCATCTTGCATGTCTGTCTTCATGTAGCACATTACGTGATTAAGGCTGTGTCTGCAGCGTGCTCTAATGTGGTTCATACATATTCACTAGGCTGTTTGCGTGTGTGCGTGTGTACTTTTGTGTGTGTGTGTGTGCGTCCGTGCGTGCATGTCTGCTGCATTTGCATGTGTTTTCGCTGCACCTGGCTAGAGGTCAGAGTGACTGTGCGGAGCACGCTTGTGATGGAACTGGCACTGTGCTGGCCTCCGCAAGCAGCCCCAACCCCAACGTATCGGGCGGAGGCACCGCGATCTTCACACATCGATGCCTCTGCATTCCATGACCTATATAACATGTTACACGCTCTGCTTGCTCCCTGTGTCCTCCTAATAGAGCAAGGCACTACATTACAGGTACAACATGAACGCTGGCATGCATAAACTACAACACTGGCCGGATGCGGCCTGCATGTGTGTGTGTGTGTGTGTGTGTGTGTGTGTGTGTGTGTGTGTGTGTGTGTGTGTGTGTATCTGCCAAC